>NC_135797.1:14297145-14389660 GCF_051106095.1 Pogona vitticeps
CTCGAGGTGGGGGGGGGAATTCTCCCCTCGAGCCAAGCCTTAATGGTGGAGGGTTGCATAGCACTTGGGATGTATGTGCACATTTTTAAGGATGAGAAGCGCAGGGGAAAGCAGAATCCGCCCCTGGCCCTTGAGGAAGGGGCTCCGGATCTCTCTCTCTCTCTCTTTCTGGGCATTGGGCAGCTTCCTCCTCCTCCCCCCCCCGGTGGGCGCTTGGCCCCTTGCGCCTGTCCGGGCTCCTGGTTCTCCTCGGCAGGAGGCCGCCTCTTCGGCCCACCCTCCTCAACCCCACCACCACCCACCACCCCACGCTGACTTTCCCCCTCTCCGTGACAAAACCGGTTCCAATTACTGCCAGTCACAGAAGAAATGAGACGGAGGGTCAGCGAGAGGGGGAGAGAGAGAGAGAGAGAGAGAGAGAGAGAACGGAGAAGTGGAAGCAGGAAAAGGCTGTTGTGGTTTTGCCCCTTCCAGTCCGTCTGGTTGATAACAAGGAGCCAGTTTGATGTCTGGGGGGAGAGACCCCAGGCAGGGGGAGGTCCCAGGGGTTCCAAACTACAAGGCCCATCATTCAGCACATTATGGCCGCGGTAGGCTGAGCAACTTTCTGAGCGCTCCCCCTTTTTCCACCCCAGCTCCCACGGATGCGCAGGCACCGGATCCGTTTGGAGTCCCAGAGCGCAGAGCGGGTCCGGCTGGCACTTTTTGGTAGCCGAAACTCGGCTGGTTTGGGGATATTAAAAAGCATCAATGTGCAGGAATTGCTCTTCCGAAACCATTTGCCCATTAGGCAGGCTGTGGATGCCTAATTAATCAAATAACTAATTAGGGACTTGAAAAAGAAGTGCATTAGGTACGCCGGCTCATGATAATAGGAACGAGAGAACCTTAATTTAATTGAATTGAGTCAGGAGCCCCTCAAGGGAGGAGGGTGGAAAAAGCGGGAGGGCGGAGGGAGGGAGGGAGGGCGGCTTTTCTCCGGAGTCTTTCTGACGAGGGCGTTTTGTTTTGAAGAAAGCGGATCCATTTGGCCAGCGAAGGGAGGCTCGAACTGGCCCGGTGAGTGGGAAGCCGGCCACCAGGGACCTGCCCCCTTCTTGGGGGTTTCTCCTTGTGACTGGCCTTTGTTAAGTGGCTTCCGACTTAGGTGACCCTGTGGAAACCACCCCAGCCCCGCTTTCTTCATCGGGCTTTCATCCGAACGAGCCATTTTTCCACCCGACAAGCACAGTTTGCCCTGAGGCAGGTGAGGAGACAGGAGGGGTGTCAGGAAGATGGTGAGAGTGGGATCGGAGGGGAATGGCCCTTCCCTCGGCCGTTCATCGCTTCCCACCTGTGGCTGGGGGCACATCTTGTGGCAGTGAGTTCCATGGGTTCATTTGAGACCTGTTTCCAGAGACTCTGACATCTGAAGTAAGAAGCAGACATTTCCAATTATCTCCTCCTCCTCCTCCTCCTCCGGTTCATTTCTACCAGGCTTTTAATGCTTCTGTTTCTTAGTCAGCCTTGTCATTACACTCCGTCTGTTAGTTTTTCCACAAAACAATGTTTAAGAAGTTTATTTAGTATTTACTGACCTATTTACCTCTGTTTCCCCCTTCATATCCTGCTTTTCTTCTAATGAGGCAGCTTACAAAAAGTATTTTTAAGAAACTGCTGTATAAATAAACTGTATTATTAAAATGCAGTAGTGTAGCAATGTTAATAGTAGCTTAAAAGAATTAAAAACATTTTTCTACAAGGCCATTAAAGGCTTCTTTCTCTGCCCCTGCCCTTTTCATGGCTAAAGGCCTGCCTGAAATGAAAGGTCTTTGCCTGCCAGTGGGAGGACAGCCAGGATGGAGCCAGCCTGACGTCCTGTGGCAGGGAGTTCCAGAGTCTGGGAGCAGCCTCCTGTGTCTCCCATTAAAGTGCACCTGTGAAGGTGGCAGGATGGAGAGAAGGGTCTCTGCAGAAGATCATGAGCTGGGGAGATGCGGTCCTTCGGATCGCCTGGACCCAAGGCTTTGTAGGTCATAAAACAACCCTTTGAATTCATCCCAGAGATGGACTGGCAGCGGGTGAAGCTGTTGCAAGAAGAGAGTCGAGCGCTCCCTGTAACCAGCCCCAGCCTGCCGCTTGGCCACAGCCTTTTGCACCCGTGGAAGTTTCCAAACCCTCTTCAGGGGCAGCCCTAAGTAGAGCATGTTGCAGTAGTCCAGGTGGATGTGGCGAAGGCATGTGTCAACGTGACCTGGTGATCTGGTCAAATGGTTCTCTGTTGCCTTTAGACTGTCAGAAACAAGTTCCGCTCCCCCCCCCCGCTCCCCGGTGAGCTTCTGAGGGCATTCCCCCCCCCCGCCGCAGTCATTAGAGTGCTGCTCTCCCCCATTGGTCCAACCTGAACCTTGCTTTCCAGCCTTGCTGCCGGGGGGGCTGAGATGCGGGAGCCCCCAGCCTTGCCAAGCCCTGGTGGGTCTCTTTCTGGGTGAATAAGAAAAACCTGGACCTGTGGCTGCAGGCTCCCTTCACCTTCCCTCCCTCCTCCCTCCCCCCCCCCCAAAGTCATGGAATAGAGAATGTAAGTCCTTGTGCTTGTTGTTTAACATGCCCAGCGTGTTCTGGGTGGTTAGCGTTTCGAGGTCCTTCTGGAAGGTCCTTTCTCCAGGAAAACCGACGCGACCCCCTTCTGGTCCGAACCTTCTTGAGTCCTAGCTGGCGGCTGAAGGTCTGCCAGGCCGGCCGTTCCCTCCCCCTTTCTGGCTGCCCTTCTGTCACAGGGCCGGGTCTGCGGCAAGAGGCAAGGCGGTTTGTCCAGCCCATGGATCCAGGAGGGCCCAGCGGCTGGGTGGCCAGAGGAGCAAAATGGCCCACGCCGTGGGCCTTGCGTGGTTGCAGAAGGCGGAGGGGTGGGTGGGTGGGTGGGCCACCCGTAGGCGACTGACAGGTGTGGGCAGAAGGCTAAGCGCTTCGCCCTGCCTGGGAGGGACGTGGCGGCCAGTAGAGGTCAATGGCGTGGCCGGGTGGCCTGCTCGCTTTGTGGCCAAGGGTGAAGGAAGAGGCAGGCGACCCCAGAGTGCCCGACGGTGGCCTTTCCAGGTCTTCCAGCTCTCGTGGGTTCTCTGCGTGTCAGAAGCTGCCCCCGTTGCTCAACGTGGCTTCCTGGTACAGGACCCCAGTGGGCCCCCTCCCCCAATGTGCCACGAGGGGAACGCAGGGATAGCCTCCGTGGCCTGGGAGGCTCTTGTGCCAAAGGGTGCCCTTGCTTTCTTTCATGCATTGTTAGTTTTCCAGTTGCCATAGCAATAGGATTTATCGTGATTGTATTATTATGACAGATTTTGACAGGTTCACAAAAGTGTTTATTTTGTGCCGGTAGCTGTTGTTCTCCCTTGTGTTTTTTTTTGGGGGGGGGGCACCATGTACTGTAGGTTTTTGTATCCTGAAAACTTACCTCGAAGGCTGAGTATCGTAGCAGAATTTCACAATTTCCGTGAAAACAAGTCACCGTTCCTTTTTTGTTGTTGGCTAACATTGGGGAAGGGACCTCCAGGCACTGTGATGATGATGGCAACGGTCCAGGGGACTGAGCGCAGATCTACCAGTTTTACAGTGGGGTTGTGAACACGCTCCGGGAACAACCGCATAAAATGAACCCCGTCCTTGTCCTACAAGGAGCGAAGCCCCCGCCAGAGGGAAGGAGGGTGGGAGCGAACGGGCCGGGCGCACGGCTGTCCGCCTGAGTTTTTCCCTCTCTCTCTCTCTCTCTCTCTTCCCCTTTGGAGATATTTGTCTGCTTCCCTTTTCCATTCTGCTTTTCACTGCGAGGTTTGCGGGGGCGGGAGATGAAACCAGGACTTTAGGAAGCGCCGGGAAGGGAGAATGGAAACCTAGAAAGGGAAGGTGGTTCCTTGGAGCGGGCGCCGGGGGGGGCGGTGGCCCCCTTTCTTGTTCCTTCCACAAGGATCATTTGAAGGCTGCTCACATTTGACCCCCTGGTTGGTCAGGGAAGGAAGGAAGGATGCTTAAAGGGCTTGGCAGATTAATCATGTGTCACTTGCAGCGTGCCTCCCTCTCAATCTCAATCTCTCTCTCTCACACACACCCACACACCCACACACACACACACACACAAACCCCTTTCTAGCTGCTCCCACCCTCCACCTGCTCTGACATTTTCCTTCTGCCACATGAGGCGAAGGCTTAAAGGTGTGGAAAGAGGGTTTTCAGGGCTCGGGAGGGCTTGGTCGAGAGCAGAAGGCAGGCGCTCCTTGCTTAGTGACATTTCGTGCAGACGCAGAGAGACGGCTGTCTCAGAGCAGGAAGGCCCAGGCAGGCGGATGTGCTTCCCGCTGATTCCAGGCTGGGTTTTTTTGGGGGGGGGGTGCGCAGGTAGGTGGAGGTAAGGAAGCCTCCCCCTTTGGGTGGCTTGATTCGAGAGGCTCCTGTGTGCAGATAAAAGAAAAAACCCATTCGCCGCAGAACCACTGTGGTCTAAACAGAGACCCACAGATCTTGGTGGGTGCCAGCAGCGGGACTGGCCAGCACGCGAGCGCTGTTTAGAAAAACTTCAGCAAAGTAGAGTCTCCCGTGGAAATGGAGGGGGGTCCCTTCTGGCGAAGAGCAGCCCTGGCTGTCAGGAAGCTCTTCCCAAACCTTTAGGTGAAGCGTGCTGCCCACCCTCTCTCTCACACACACACACGCCTGCGTGCCTACCCGTGTGTGCATGGAGCGCTCTGGAAGAGAATGAGGAAGGAACGAATGGAAAAAGCCTCCAAGCTCCTGGATGACCCGACGCTGTCGATCAGCTGGGTTTTTTTTTCCTATGCTAATTGTGTTATTTATCAGCTGGAGGGGCTTTCCATCCACGGGCTGCCAGGAAAGTAGAGCCGCCGTTGCGTCCCTCTCCCTGTGGGGTGAGCCGTGCACGGCCTCAGCGCCCAACGGGGAGGTCAGTTAGGGCCAGTCTGTGGCCTTCCTGTCGGCTGGCGAGTCTGGGAAAGGAGGTGGGAAGAGAGGACGGGCGCCTGTCCAGCGACAGGGGTTGCCACCCTGTCTGGTGCAGCCAGTCGGTCTTTGGGTGCCAGGCTGGGCCGGGCGCCAACCGGCTTTTTCAGTGGCTCTTGTCCCAGAGAGCTCGGATGGACTCTCGTGGAGGCAGGCGGGCCTCTCCTTCCATGGCGGTTTCCAAACAACGGTTGGGTGGACCTTTTTCTCCGGGAGGCGCTCAGATGTCCCACGTCACCAGCTTGTGGGAGGGACTGGATGATCTTCTGGGTCCCTCTCTGCTTCGGTGCAGTGCCAAATTTCTCAGCTCCTGCTTACATATGTAGAAGTGTTTCTGTGGCTATTTCAGAAGGCCCTCCACTTTGGTTATGCGTTGGGTCCTTCCATGCTCCAAGCGGCCGGCGAGGGTCTTTGCTTGGCCCAATGGCAAGAACGTCTGCCTCAAATTCAAGGGTCACCTCACGGCCTTCTTTTGAAAACCACATTTTAAGCCCCCCCCCCCGTCTCCTTCTGCAGGAGCTGCTGCGGGCTCCTTCCTGCCTCCCCCAAAAAATTATGGTTCAGTTTGGCATCTTTGAACCTCGGAGGATTTGAGAGGAGATCTTAGATGATGCCCTTATCTTAATTATTATGACTTGTATGCTGACTAATTAAATTCTCCAGAGCTGATGAACAACCAGACGTCTGCTTGCTTCCTGAACTACAGTTAATTACGATTGATGCAAACAGGGACCCCAAACGTCTCTGCATGAGGTGCCCGACACAGGTGCCTCTCTTAACTTGGAAACAGGCGCCCGTCCTGGTGGGATCGAGTTCTGCTGGTCTCCGCTTCCCTTTCTGAGGTGCTCAGCCTCCCCATTTCTCAGCAGAGCAGCGTCTGGACCCAGATCCGTGGCCTTTCTCTCCAGATTGCCATTTTATGCCCCATCCAGAAGCCGTTTGAGTTCAGAACAGTTCTAAGTGTTTGGGGATTTTAAAAGAAAAAATGGGAAGGGGAAGGAAAGAGACATCAAAGCCTAAACATCTGGCAAGGTGTTTTAAATGGTGAAGATCTGCAGTTAAATTCAAAGCCCCAAAATGGAAGCACTTAAAGCGTTTACAAAACGTTTACTGAGACTTTGACTGCAGCTTTCCCTGACTTTAAATACCTAGCCAAATTTGTGGACTTCCCCTTATTTTGTGTGTGTGTGTGTGTTTTTTTTAATCCTTTCCCCTGAAGGTTGTGTATTTGGTGAAGAAGGTGCTGCTTGTACTAAATGGGTGACCAACCTTTGCAGGCTGTTTTTTTTTCCCCTTCTTGGCTGTGGATCAAGGCAGCCCCCGGCCCATCTTCTGGCTCCGTCCGGTTGAGCAGGGAGCCCAGTTTTGCTGCTTGGGAGTCCTTATGGGCCATTTTTGCGCCATCACCGCCACTGAGAAGCCCAAGGAAGGAGGCCTGAGCTTCCCAAGGCCACCCCCGTGATTCAGGGGCTGCTTTTTCCTCTCTCTCGGTGTCCCCTGTCTTCCCATCATCCCCCACCACGTCTCTCTCCCTTCTTCGAGTGCCGGTCGGCTTCACGGCTTCCTTTCAAGAGGGCTTTGGCTGATGCTCTTGCGCTTGAGCCTCTGTCACGAGATGCCTGGGTTTCGCATGGCCTGCAGTGTTAGGAGAGGTGCTGTGTGCTCTCTCACTCTCTTTCCTGTGCCGTAGAAATGAAAATTACTTTGTCCGGGCAATCAGTATAACATCTGCCAAGTGGAGCAGGTTTGCAGTATAAATTTTGCATAATTTAATCTGAGCTATTGTACAATGTTCCATCGCTCTTCTGAGTCATGCAGCAGCTCATGGAGAAGCTCCTTCGGCAAAGCCCTCTCCTCTCTGAGATTTCTGTGTATGCACGCACACACAGGACGACACGAGAGAGAGAGAGAGAGAGAGAGAGAGAGAGAGCATTTTCCACATTCTTAAGAACAAGGAATGTCTCTCCTATGTTGAGAACATGCACACCTCCAAGATGCTCAGGAAATGAAACTCTGAGCGCATTGTCTCTCCCCGAGAGCTTCTCCCGCACTCTTGCCGGATGGCGTCCTTGTCTGCCTAAGTCTTGCCGGCTTGTAGGTCAGGCGGCGGCGGCAGCCTCTCGCTTCGGAGCGTCATTATGTATTGTTGTTTGTCTTGTCGTCTTGCGTCCTGCTTGATGGAACAAACTCTTTCGAACGGCTTGCCTGCAAATGCGTGTCTAATGTAGTATAAAAACAGGACAAAGAAATACGAGGAAGGTTTTTAAATAATAAGTCATCTCGCAAAGCAGAGGGAGGAAGGGTTGGAGGGAGCTGTGCCAACAGCCACGGAGAAATGTCTCTTGTCAGCCTTGCATGGTTTCAACAGGGCGACTATTCTGGAAACCAGTAATGAGGCCAAAATGGGAGGAGGGGGTAGTGTGCTGCTGTTTCAGGAAATCATTTGCAGGTTGGAGCCGTAGGAGAGGCCTTTAACTTACCTACAAAAACCCTCTAAGCTGACTTATTCCCTTCCTTCCCGGGGAGCCATTAAGGGAGAACAACAAAGGCTCGGAAGAAGGAAGGAAGAGTGCCTGGGAGTAGTTATCTGTGCATCACCAAGGAGTTACCTGGAAAAGAGGGAGGCAGGGAAGGAAGGAAGGATGATGGAGTCCATCCATATCTATCTCTATCTCTCCCTCCCTCTGTGTGTGTGTGTGTGTGTGTGTCACCCACACAGAGGTTCACATTGCTTGTGATGTGCACTGCCTCCCCACTCCACCCCATGGAGAAATCCTGCGGCTACCTGGGTGTGGCGTGTTCAACCTGCAAGGCCCTTCGGGGAGCCTCTGGGGCTGACCTGGGAAAGTGGTGCACCTTGAGCCATCAGGTGTTTCTTCTCCTCCCCCCCCCCCGCAGGATTGTCCCTGGGAAGAGTTCGCTCCTTTGGAGGGACCTTCCCTGAGGGCTGGGGTTGCCGTTTTCTCTTCCTCGAAATGTCCCCCTCGTGCTCGCTCTTCGCCATGCTGCTCCGATTTGAAGGAAGCATCGAAAAACGGATTCGCTGGCAGCCAAGGAAGTGTTTCTGGAAACCTTTTCATCAGTCCCAGTTCCCCGTAAGCAAGCAAGCAGCCGTGGGGCCTGGTCTTTTAAAATAGAGCAAATTGCAGACAGAAAGAGGGAACTGAGCGGCTTTTGTCTGAGGCAACTGCAACAAGCTCTCAAGAGAGAGAGAGAGAGAGAGAGATGGAGGAGGCTGTAAAATGGGGCATGGGAATGGGGGGGGGGGAGAGAGAGAGAAAAGCAGGGTGCCTGGAAAACAGGGAGGAAGGGAGGGAGGGAAGCTGCAGCTGAGCTTTTGGGAGCTCACCCCCTCTGCCCCCCCCTCGCCCGCCTGCCCGCCCGCCCGCCTGGCCCCAATCACCACCATCCAGGGACCAAGAAAGAGGCGAACCAACCCCTCCTCGGAGCCAAGAGGAGACGCAAGCGTCAACTTCTGGATCCTTGAGGGGGACCAGAAGTGAAATCTCCCCCCCGTTCGTTGGCCCTCTCTCAGAAGGCAAGCTCATTTTCTGGCCTCCTCCTGAGCTACTTCCAACTTGGGCCAATTCTGTGAATGGTTAGCGTGCAAAACGTCCTGTCATCAACATGTGTGCACACAAATGTGCGTTCATGGACACACACACACAGGGGGGGGCTCTTCTCCAAGGGCGTGGCCGTGGGGGCTCTTCCAGTGGAAGGGAGTTCCCACGCTGGGTGGCTTCCACAGCACTTCCTTCGGGCTCTCCGTTGCGACTCGGCGGGCCCAGAATCACGTGGCGCTCTGGGCACGGGAGGGCCGTGTGAGGGCCACGAGCCGCCAGCCTGGGCGAAACCTTCGAGGTCTCCAGCAGAGCTGCCCCGCTCAGCCCCTCGGGGGCTGCGACCGAACGAACCGAGGGGCTTCGCGTCTCTGCGAGGATTTTCGGCCTCTGAAGCGCTCCCGGTGGCGCGAACCTCCGGCTTGTCGTACCTCTTCAGGGGTGGGCGTCGTGGGCCCACAGGGGCTGAACGCGAGTCTTCAAGGGAGGGGGGAGGGTTGGCGGAGGTAGGACGGATTCCTCCTCGACACCAGAATCTCGCCCCAGCCTCCGACACCTGCGGCACCGCCAACCTTTGGGCGCCGTCTCAAAACCTTTTTGTGGGACCTGTCCTTTGAATTAGCCAATCCCATCTGTTTTGCTGCATCTAAGCGGAGGGAGGGCTGTTTCAAAGCATCTTAATTAGCAGCGACTAAGAAACCGTTCCCCCCCCCCCGCACGCTGTCGCCCCTGCCCTTGCTGACGCTTCCAGCAGCCATGACCACTCGCTCGGCTACACTCTCCTGCTGCAGCAGAACCGCCCAGGAGGCTTATGGAGCTCGAAGACAGATTTTCCTAGGGTTATACCCATTTCTGTGGAGGGCCATTAGAGGGCTGCGGTCCACAAGGGCCAGAACTTTATCCCCAGAACGACAGCCCTGTGAGGCAGGCCAGGCCAGGAGTGAACCAGGCTGACCCACTGCCACCGGCCAAAGTGGGGTTTAGAGCCGAGGTTTCCTGCGCCCGCACGCTGACACTCTCCTGTCCCCTGTGCCCCACTGGCCAAGGGGGAGTGACCCACCACTTCAGACTCGCTCTGACCCCCTGACGGGGCTCCTGTCACTCGCCGGGATCTTGGGGATCCCTCTGTTCAGAGGACGGGCGGCCAGTCAGGGGTCCCAGCGCAAGGAAGCCTTTGCAGCTGCCGCCTTTGATGCCGGTCACGTCCTGAGCTGCGTTTTTAAATGCCCAGATCCTCCTTCCTGGCACGGAAACAGATGTTTTCTGCTGCGGAGCATGGCAATTGGGCTGATTTGCATAGATAACGCTTTTGCATAATTTGGCTTCTCCTGTTTTGAAGAGGCTCCTCTGGTGTGGAAGAGGAAGAGAAAGGAGGAGGCGAGGAAGGATCCTAGGCAGGCAAGCACATCCGAGGGTGCTTCTGGGGCTGGCGCTTCCCTCGTCGGGCACACAAGGGCCTGTGTGCGCTCTGAGACCCCTTCTCCCCTCTGGTGTGATGCCAGGAGCCCCCCCTTTCTTCCCATCTGGGGTTCGAACCCCTACTTTGCATCCCCACCCGCCTGCGTGGCCTTGGGCGAACGCCATCATCCCAGGGTGCCCCCCCCGCCCGCCCCCTGAAGAAGTTGCTTTCCTTTGAGATGGGTTTTTGGGAGAGAAAGCCCCGGCTTGGCTCCGTCTGCCTCCTGCTTCGTCTCTCAGGGAGAAAAGCCACATGGCTCTGAGGAGATGCAGATGAAGAAGAACCAAGATGGAATCCGTGTGGCGTCTCTATTGGCAGTCCTTCGTGCTTGGAAATGGGGTTGAATGAGCAGGGGAAGACAACGCCACACAATGGAAATCAGGAGCGAGGTGGCCTTGAGTGAGAATGAGAGAGAGGGAGAGAGAGAGAGAGAGAGAAAGGGAAAGAGAGAGAGCACAGCAGGCAGCGGAAAATAGAAAATGGGCTTGAAGGAAGCGCCGTGCACGACTGGGGGCCTGGCGTGAGCCAAGTCCTACTGTCTGCTTTGGAATCAAGGACTCGAACGCAAGCAAGCGTGAGAAGAGGCGGAACGGCTCGAAAACCACGATGGGTCACAAGGGACAGAACAAGTGGACGCGTGAAGAAGGACTGAAATGAATGAATACAGAAATACATAGAAAACTCAGAAAGCTGGGTCGCTTTGGTGATGCCTCACCGAGGAATGAAAAAGCACAGTTTGTTACAGCTGATCATTCAAGGTAACCTAAATAGGAAGAGAAAGGCAAGGAGGAGAAGTGCCCGGGAGGCTGGATTGAGACGCGCCTGACGCCCAAGAAAAGGACAGCAGACCAGACGATAGGGTCGCCGTCGTCGTCTCTCGAACAACCTGCCCGGGCATTCAGCTCAGCCCCGCTGTCCTGCCGCGTGGTTCCTTCCCCGGCCATTCTTGGCCAGGGGCGTTTCCAGTGTGTCTCTGCTGCGTTCCCTCCTCCGTGCAGGATCCAGGCCGCGTCCTCCCAGGAGGGGATGGCGGCGCCCTTCCCAGGCCTGACACCGCAGGGTCGACAATGCAAATCTTGTCATGTCCTTTATAGGTTTCCATGTGCTGCTGCCGGGAAGGCACTTAGCCACCGACACCCCGGGTGGGGCTTCCGAAGTCATCAGCCGTCCGCGCTCGAGGATCAAGTCGTTTCCTTTGGAGAGATGGGGCATTCATAATTCACGAGGGAAGAAGGCCGGCCGACTGGCTGGTTGGTCTGTTGGTCGGCCACGGGGCTCTCCCTTTGGCTCCCCCCCCCTCTCCCGGTGCCCCAGCCCATCCGTAAAGCAGGGGACACGTTGCCTCCTAAAAGCACAGGGCAGAAACGGTCATTAAAATCAAGCTGTCAGGATAATGTATAGGGTATTTTTACAAAACCCAATGGAACCGTTAATTCCTTCCTCCTCTTTGTGCTCACCCTGGCCTGGTGCTTCGGCAGGCGGGCGGTTTGACGGGTGAAGCCCAGCCCGTTGCCTCCTGCGCTCGTCCCTGTCATGGCGCCCTTCGCCGAGGGCCAGGCCTGCCATTTCTCCCCTCCCGGTGATCCGGAGGCATGCGCTCGCCGCTCAGGATTCGTGGACTGCAGCCATGCCACCCTCAGGCTGTGGCTCCTGGAGGGTGCGCTTCCTCGGGAGGAGACTGGCCCACAGGGCTTTCCCTTCCTCACGCCTTCGATGGTGGTGCAGACCGCGGGGCGGGGGGGGGGGAGAAGGCAGGTGTGAGGGTCCCGGCTGAGCTGCAGAAAGGGTAGCCGAAATGGGTGGGATCCTTCATGGGAAATGGGCTATCTTAAGAATTTCGCTTTGGCCTGCTTTTCGTCACGGTGTGGTGGATAGAGTGGCGGAGTGGGGCTTGGGAGGCCTGGGTTCAAATCCCTCCTCGGCCAAGGAAACTCACTGGGGGGGTGTGTGTGACCAGAGGTAAAACCTCTCCTTAGATGGCCCACTTCCCTGGAAAACCCTTTGAGGATCGCTTCGAGTCATTTCCGATGTGACTACACGGAACCGATCTCTTTTGAATGGGTTAACCAGACACAGTTCCCCCGTTGTGAGTATCTGCTGCTGAACCCCCGGCAGGCAGGCAGGCAAGGAGGCACCGCCACCGCCACCCTGACCCTGACGGTCAGCCAGCAGGCCGGGTCAGGAAGGTTTTCGATGAACAAGGCCGATAGTTGCAACAGCTGCACCAAGGGGAAGGAACATTAGACACCTTCTCTCCAGAAGGTATTTTCTGCCCTGCTTGCCATGGCTGACCCAGGCGTTTATTCTCCTCAAGAGAAGCAAGACGCTGCTGCTTCTTCTTCTTCTGTGGCCTCCTCGGTGAAGGGTTCTCGCTGCCGGGAGCCCCGTCTCTTCCAGGAGCGCGCCCGGGGTGAGCGAGGGTCGGCACGTGCCCTCACCCGGCGCACGGGCGCCTCACGGGGCTGCGAGGAGCCCTCTCCATAAGAAGCCGCTCCCGGGCAACGACTTTGGACGCCCGGTGACGTGACGCGATCTGGCACGCGCAGGGTCGGGCTGGATGCGCCTCCGGAGGGCCTTGTCCCTTCCCGTTAACGTCTCCCGCAGACCCGGGCGCAGCGTCGGTGCCAGGCTGTGTGTGTGGCAGGAGGGGGGGGGGAGAGCGAGAGCAGAGCTCAACTCCTCTCGTCGGCCTCCAAAAGGAGGGTCTGGCGGAAGGGGGGTCTTTGCGCTTCCCCTCCCCTCTTCTTCCTCTGTGGCAGCCGGGACTGGCCTGACACACACACACCCCATGCCCTCTGGGGCCTCTCCTTGGCCACTCGGACTGGGAGCAGAACGAGGGGGACGGGACGGGACGGGGTACGAATCTCCAGTTTAGGAAGCTGAGTCAAGATGCAAACGGAGCCTGACCTAAGCAGGAGAGGGGGGGGTGGCAGGCAAGTCCTGGGCAGGGATGCCCCCCACCCTCCGAAGGCGGCCCAAAGCTGGCCCACGAGCCCCCTGCTCCGTGCTTCCCCCACTTGCATGGGATGGATTGCAATTCTGCTTTAAATCCTTGGAATAGTTTCTGATTTTGTCCTTGTGGGAATCAGGATATGGTGTGTTACTCAGAGTAGAAAGGCAGTCGTCTTCATCTCATTACCCACAAAGGCCAATTTTTGGGTCGGTGGAAGATCCAAGAGAGGGCTTTTTCAATGGCTGCTCCGGCCTGTGGAACTCCTTGCCACAGGAGGCTAAGGGAGGTCAGGGGAGGCTGTTCCCCTCCCTGGCACCCCCTCATGACTGGCAGATGAACCCCTTTTATTCTGTCACATTGTCAGTTATTGACTGGCTTTTCGTTGGTTTGTTCCACCCTTTTTCTAAACATACTTTCACATTGATTTATAGTTAAAAGTGTTTTGATATTATAATTGGTTTAACTGC
Source organism: Pogona vitticeps (assembly GCF_051106095.1). Classification (NCBI taxonomy): domain Eukaryota; kingdom Metazoa; phylum Chordata; class Lepidosauria; order Squamata; family Agamidae; genus Pogona; species Pogona vitticeps. The sequence goes on from NC_135797.1 coordinate 14,310,571, forward strand.
GTTTTGACACCCTCCCTCCCTCTCTCCGTCTCTCTCTCTCTCTCCGTCTCTCTCTCTCTCTCTCTCCATCTTTGCTTTCTATGTGTCTCAACTTTGTTATGAGCCTGTTTGGGTCCCACTTCGGGAAAAAAGCTGGGTATAATACGTCAAATAAATGCAAGTAAAGATTTACATGCAGGCTGCCAGGGACAACCCCTGCTTCATTTGAAAAGCCTGCAAGGTCCTTGTTCCACGACTTGAAAGCCTGGTGTGAGAGATGGGGTCACCTAGTGGTTATAAGGATGGACTAGGCCTGGGTTCGAATTACCACTCCGTTCTTCACCTGCTGCTCCTTCCTCCTCCTCCTCCTCCTGCAGGTCTTCCGGAGTGGAGAAGGCATGGGGATCCGTCTGGACAGCGCCTCGGCTTTCCAGGGGGCTGTCATCTCCCCACATTACGACTCCCTCCTGGTGAAGGTCATCGCCCACGGCAAGGACCACCCCACGGCAGCCTCCAAGATGAGCCGGGCCCTGGCTGAGTTCCGGATCCGTGGCGTCAAGGTAGGAGAGCGGCCGGGAAAGCTTACGTGCGCCTGTGGAGTGGCTTCTTCCCTGGGGGAGGGGGGGAAAGGTGTGTGTGGGGTTCTTTGGGGAGTCTGCTCCCCAGAAACAGACAGAGGGTCACCTGGTATTGCTCCGGAATGACGGAGGGTCGTCCCTTTCGTTCCTTGGCTGCCTTCCTTTCAAGGTTCTTTATCCTCCTGTTACGGGGTGGGTGGTGGGAAGGGGGGTGCTCCGCCTTAGTCGTGCGGGTCTCATCCAGACGAGTCTGGGCTGGATCCCAAGCACAGAGGGACGTCTCTCTCTCTCTGCCCCCCCCATCGCAGGCTGGACAGTCCAGGCTCACCTTCTGTCCTCCGTGTATCTGCGTCCCTTGGGGGTCTCTCTGGTGGAGATCCGCCTCCTCGCCTCGCTCGCCAAAATGTCCTTTCCTGTCCGGGGTGGTGGGGGTGGGGGTGGACGTGGAACGGCCGCTCAGGCCAAGGAGGGTCCTTCTGGGCGCTTGCAGTTCGGGGCAACGATTCTCAGGCTTTTTGTATGTTGAGCCAAGCAGGGTTGTGTCCGAGAGTCACTTGCGCAGGACTCCCGTGGGGCCGAGAGGACAGAGAAAGAGTGGGGGGGAACAGCAGTGGCCTGAGGGACGTGGGGTTTCGTGGCGAGGGGTTGGTGGCTGCACCAGGGCGGAGGGTGGCCTGGGAGGCGTCGTCTGTGGGACTGGTCACTTTCCCCCGCTGTGGTCCTGGGCAGGTGGTCGCCCTCCAAGCCACGTTCTTCCAGGAAAACCACAAGAGTGGACGAGATGACCCCTTGTTGGAAGGAGAGTCTCTCCCCCCCCCCATACACACACATACACACAATCCTCGGGTTCTTTGTGTGGCCTCCCAGCACGGACCGCCTCGCCCTTCCTGGCCTTCTCCTTCAGCCGACATCGACCTGGCCAGGGGAAAGAAAGCAGGGGGAGAGACACCTCTTTGAGTGTGGGGTTTGTTTTCGGGGGGGGGGGAGCTTCACACGGCGCCCATGACCTTCAAGTGCTCCTCTCTGACACACACACACAAACACCTTTCTCTCTCCTGGGGGGGGGAAAGACTCTCCCTCTCCCTCCTCCCACCCCTCGCTGGCTCTGCCACACCACGTCCCCCAGCGGCTGTGACTGCTTGCTGGCAGGATACGGCCCGGCTCCTCTTCTGTTCCTGCCAAGGAGCATTAAGGGAAGGGAGAAGAGCAGGAGGCGCTGGGGTGGGGTTGCTCAGCAGCCGAGGGAGAGCGCTCTCTGCTCAGCACCCTGGGCAGGAAAAGCCCTCTGAGGTTCATTCAGCTCAGCCACAGAACGTGGCTTGGGGGGGGGGGGAGAAAAGAGAAACCATTTTCCTTCCCCCGCTGTGTCCCCCCCCCCCCGGCAAGGAAGTGCTGAGCACGGTCCCTTCTTCTAAAGCGGTCCCAGATGCCATTCCTTCTCTGGAATGTCTCCCCATCGCTGGTCCCATTGGGGGGGGAGTCTTTGGTGTTCTGGGTCAATGTTTTCTTCTTGAAGGAGTCGCTTTGGGTGGCTGTCATCCGTGGAACAGAGGGGTGTGGAGGGGATACGAGCCTCTCTGTCCTAGCACAGTCTATCTCTAAGCAGCCGTTTCGGGCAGACTGTGGCAACATCTGGGGGTAACTGGCGGCCTGTGGTGATGCCCCCCCCCCCTCCGTGGCCTGCTCCAGCTGCTCTTGTGTCGTCCTCCTCGTGTCTCCTCTGCCACGGCCAGCTTCTCTAGCGATCCTTCAGACGCGAGGGCGAGAGGCACCACCAAGACCCACAGCTGGGTTGGGGGCAGGTGGGGTGTCGACTGGCCTCCTTCGCTGCTCAGGAATGCGAAAGGGCGCCCCGCTCGTCCTCGGCAAAGCTCCCTTTCGGGAACGCTGGCGGCCATGGGGGCAAAGGAAGAACCAGCTGCAGGGTCGCAGCATCCGGAACTGGAAGAGGGATGATGGGCGCAGGAGGGAGCCTGGGGTGCACCCATCCGCCTCTCCCCCTCCCCTCCGGTGGGTCCCCCTCACCCCCCCATGATTCGGCCCTTGGCCACCGCTTTAGGGGCGCTGCCTCCCCCCCCACACACACACACACCCTTGTTGGAGGAGAGAGAAAGCCCTCCCCCGAGGGAGGCTGCTGCTGCTGCTGGTGGTGGTGGTGGTGGAAACCGTTAGCTTCCCCGGCGATGGCGAGGGAGAGGCCACCCTCCAGCCGGGCTTCCTGCCAGGTCTTCCAGCCCCACCTTCCCTCTGGGTGGAAAGAGGTGGCGGGTGCTTTAGTGTGGCTGCCTGGCACCCCGGGGTCCGGGCGGGGGGGGGGGTAGCTGTGACCTTTGGCTCTCCGTCCTTTTTGGCCTAGAAGAGGAAAGGGTTTCTCTTCCTTCCTTCCTTCCTTCCTTGCTTGTTTTATCTGCCAGCGCTCCATCCTTCAGGGACAGGGCAGGGCAGGCTGTTGTGCCTTTCCTCCGAGGGGTCCCTCGCAAGGGGACAGGGGGGTGGGCGCTCAAGAGGTCCCGGGGTGGGCACCCCCTGCCCCGCTGGGCACCCGCCGCTCACCGCCCCAGCCACCGGAAGGCAGAGCCTGCCTCTTTCGCCTGAGGCGTCTTCTCCTTCAGAAGACAACTGGCAGGGAAGGGATGAAATAACGATAAGGTTATGAAATTATGCACTGGCGCGATTGCTCCCCCCCCTCCCGTTCAGCCGCTGCTTCTGCATCACCCAATAACTTTGACTCCGGCAGGCCAGCTGGAGGGAGAATCTCTGCCCGCCTCCCTTCAGCGCCCAGGCCGGGGTGGGAAGGATTTCCACCCTCGGCTGGAAGGGAAAGGAGAGCCGGAGAGAGCCGGACCCAGCGGGCCTGAGGTCTTTTTCCAACACGCGGCCCCAGCCAGGCCTTCTCTTGCACAGCCCATAAGCAGCAAAATCCAAATTCGAAGCTTCCCACCCTGTAACCATGGATCACAGAAGGTCTCCAGAGGTCATCTAGTCCACCCCTCTTTTGATGCAACACAGCTAACACCCCCCCCCCCGGGCGAAGGGCCTCCCACGAGGGAGAACCTCCACCCCTCTTAAAGGGAGCCCACCCCACGGCCGGACCCACCCCACTGTTCCCTGGTCTCCACCACCGAGCAAGGGAGGGACAGAACAGGTTTCACCCTTTATCTGGGGACCAGCATGTCTTATAACAGACAAGGTTACCCTGGAATTTGGTTTCTAAGATCCCCCATGCTCTCCTCCTCCCCCCCCCCCCACAGCAAGTCTCGGGATCCCCCACTGCAAAGAATTCTGGGAACTGTAGTCCAAACCTCTCTTAACTTTACTGAGCGCTGGGGATTCCTGTTGTGTTTGTGGAGAACAAGCCCTCAAAACAATCCATTAAATGAACAAACATATGAGCCCTAATATTTTATGACCTGCTGCCTCTGTTGGTGGCGGGTGGATAAAATATTGGAGCGGGGAAAGGTATAAATAGGCAGGCCTGGGGGAGCCACCGGGGGGGGGGGGTTAGCAGCCGCTCGGGTGAACTTCTGCGCCTCCGTTTCATTTACGAGGGAAGAGAAATGGTGCCGGGGAGACGGATGGCAGCCGCCAAGCAGCCCCCCCTTTCCTTTCCCTTCAGCCTCCCCCCCCCCAATCATACCGCTCTAGTCTGCAAGGCAAAGGTAATTATTTAGTATTGATTCAATTAACAAATGTGGCCATCATCCTTCTGCCCACCAAGGCTCTGGAAGCGATTTACAATGGATTTAAATTATTAAGAACCAGAGTTTAAAAAAAAAAAACATTCAGAAACAGATGGAAAAACATTTAAAAGGAGACCCAAGACATTTTCCTAAAGTCAGGGATGGATCCAGGGTCCCTGACGGGAATCCAGCGACCAGCAAGAAGCCCAGCAGAACTGAAGCCAACCCCGCGGCCCTTGTGGCAGGGAGTTCCGCAGGCAGGAGGGCGTGGCTGCCCAGAAGGCTTCAACGGCCTTGCCTGGTGTGCCCCAAGGACCAAGCGCCTGCCTGGCAGGATTAGCGTAAAGAGGATGGTGACCGGGAGGTTTGTGTGGCGTGCTGGAACTCCCTCAGGCGGAGAGGGGGGCAAAGGCTGGGGAGGTGGGGGGGGCCGCCTAGGTGGCCGGCTGCAAGGATGGCGGGGGGGGGGGGAACAGCGGCGTGTGTGCCTCCAGAAGAGGTCGGGTCCAGGAGGGAGGGCTTCGCTCGGTCACAGGGCACCTCCCTTGCTCCTATATGTGGGGTTTTTTTGGGGGGGGACACAAGAGAGGTGCCTGCCCCTTTGGACCCCCACATGCCTTCGTCGCTCTCACTCTGACCGAGGGACAGGATATCTTCTGAGCCCCCTCCCTGTCCTCCCTTTTCTCCAGCTAGACAAGGCCGGGGGGGGGCACCTGGCCCCAGCCTGCTCCCCACCTTCTGTGCCCACAGACGGCCCTCCTGAGAGAGAGGGAGTGCCCCCCCATGGTTGCTCAAGGGGCTCAGCTCCAAACCAGAAAGTCCCGGACCCATAGAACAATGGGATCTATGACCGGCCACCTTTTGACCGTGGAGGAACTGGTTTGCAACTCCTGTCCCCCAGAGGATCGGCAGAGGGAGGGGTGGCCAGACCCAGTCTCAGGCAGTTCCGCCTGCTCACCCGGGAACTTGGCCAGGGTTCCCTCATGGAGGCCTGGGAGTAGGACTCCCTCCCTTGCCCCATGGAAAGAGATGCACGCACGCCCGCACGCCCACCCCAGGAGAAGGCACGGCACTGTCACCATCCTTGGCTGTTGTGATGATGTTCCGGGCAGGGGCAGCCCACCTCCCCCCCCGCCTCTTCTTTTAGGCTGCCTTCCAGATTACGCCCCCCCCCCCAATTTGCCTCCCAAGGAGACGCTGCTCATAAAGCCTCCTCCTCCTCCTCCTCCTCTTCTCCTGCCCTCATTCAAATCCCTTCCCCGCTCGCTCAGAGCGTCATTTCCAATTATGCACTCACCCCCCCCCCCTCCTGCTGCTGCTTCTCTGGGCAGTGTTTGCTCAGAGGAGGCGGTGGAGGGAGGATGATGGCACTTGATGGCAGGGAGCAGTGAGAGGGCCAGAGGTGGGGCAGGAGAAGAGAGGGAGCTGCCTGCCTGGCCGCTGGGTCGGGCTCAGGACCCCCTCCCTCCCGGCTCTGCGGTTTCTGCCCCAGGATGAGTCCCCTCCTGGCCAGGGTGCCAGCGATTTTGGTCCTCTGCCCGCCCTCGTACAGCGCTCAGCCTGATGCCCCGGGAGGATGCTTTGGGGTGGGGGGGTGGGAACCCCTCCCCTCCTGTCCCGAGGGCGGTTCTGGGTGCAGGGGCCTGTGAGAAGCCAGGCTGGTGTGGGGATCCGTAGGGTTTATGTAGGGTTTTCTGGTTCTTAGCACAAAAGGGAGGGAGGGAGGGAGGGAGGGAGGGAGGGAGGGAAGGGGGGGGAGAACTGCTGGCGTGCAGGGCCAACCAGGTGGGGCAGAAGGGGCACCCACCACCCCACCACCGTCCGTCCTTCCTTCCTGGCTTTTCTCTCTCCTGTCGGTCGGTCTCTCCCTCCTTCTGCCCTTTTTTCCCCCTCTTCCTCCTCCTCCTGATTTCTCTCAGCTCAGTTTTCCGCCGTTCTCTGCCCCCCCCCAGTTCGCTGAGGTTCCCCCCCCCCCTTGCCTTGTCTTGGCCACCGGCTCTTTCCTCCCTTCTTGCCAGCCATGACTCTCTCTCTCGAGACATCATCCTCTGGCTTATCTAATCCTGGCTCGAAGCCCCTCTGGAGCAACCGTGGCCAAGCCAAGCCAAGCCAAGCCAAACCGGCTTATGCTCAGCCGCCCGATCCTGCCCGTTTCTCGCGTGGCGGCTTCTCAGAAGTCCTGCAGAGCCTGGGTTGGGTGGGGGGGCTGAACCCACTTCTCCTCTCAGCGGGGACTCGAGAACCCATAACCAACAGAGGAATGTTCCCTTGGGATGAATGGGTGCCCCGTGTTGGGGGGGGGATAAACTCTCTGATCTTGGGTCTGTGCACAACCGCTTGCAGAGAATGAGAGAACCAGAGAGCTGGAAGGGGTGCGAAGGTCATCCAGTCTGACCCCGCTCCCCACCCGGTGGGCCCTCGGGCAGCAGTGATGGCTTTGAAGGTGGGGAGGGTGGGCAGGTCTGGAAAACAACCCCCCCCTCCAAGAGGAGAGCCCTTGTGATGGAGAGCTGAGGCTGGGCAGCTCCCGGGGAGCCCCCCCCTCCCCAAGGCAGAGATGAAGGATAAAGGGAACGGCACACCATGTTTCTGCCCCCCCCCAATGGCTGGGGAGCAAAAGCAGAACCCAAAGTAAGTGATGCAGGTAGATTAAGCTTTTGCGGGGGGGGGGACACAGTATTTTTAAAGCAGTAGCAAAAACTCTTTCTTTTAGTGTTGCATAGACCTCAATTTTCAGGCTGCTGTTTGACCTCCTGAGGCAGGCGTGCCCCCCCCCTTTTCTTCCCTCCCTCGCAGCTGGGGGGTGGTGGCCATTACTTATTTATTAGAGATAATTGTGCCCCCTTTGATCAGGAAGCCCGGCCCATTTAACAACCAGCTCTGCAAAGCAAATAAAAACAACAATGGGCAATAAACCGAGCAGGAGATAAAAGCCTCCTGTCGGTTAATCAGAATTAAACGTGCCTGCCTTGTCTAACACAGCCCTCGACTGTCACTCTCCCCCCCCCTCCGTGAGAATGGGGCACACAGACACACACACACAGAGAGACTACTAACCCCCCCCCAATTGATCTGCAGGGAAGCAGGGGGGGTGACCCAGCCTCCCTTCCCCTCCCCAGCTCAGCCTGGCCTCCATCCAGGGCCAGATGCTCAGCGCAAGGGAGCGCCCCGTTGCCCTGAGGTGTTCGTTCCGCGGCTCCTACCCCCCACCCACCCCCGACACACACATTTCTCCATCCCTTGCATGGGGCTGGGGGGGGGCTCAAGGAGGAGCAGAGCAGATGTCAACGCCTGCCCCCCCCACAACCTCTGGCCCCACGGCGGGTGGGTTGAGGCAAAACTGACCAGACAGCGGTTGCCGCTCACCATCAGGCTGGCGTGGCTGAAGGCATATCGCAGTGGGAGCTGCTGGCTGTCAGAAAGGGTTGCGGGCGAAAGGGGGCAGTTGTGTGGGGGGGGGGTTGGGGGGAAACCTGCCTGTGGGCGGGCCCAGTGAGACCCTGGCAGGGAATGAACTGCCCGCTGGAGGGAGAAAGGGTGTATCTCTCACCCCCCTCCACTTCCTTCCCCTGCTGCAGGGGGGGGGGCTTTTCCAGGAACAGAGAGTCTGCAACCCCCCCAGCGCAGAAATGGACTCTCCTCCTCCCCCCCAAAATACCCTTATCCCCATCCTCTCCTCCCCCCCCACGCACACAATCTTGCCAGCCTTCACTCCACAAGTAGGACCGAGTCATCCCAGAGATGTCAGGAAGGATAATTGTCAAGCGCCACAGCTGGATGTGCTCCGTGCGGAGGGGGGGGCAGGAGGGAGAGCTTCCCTCCCTCCCTCTCTGTGTCTCTGTCTCTCCTCCACCCCCCCGCCAGCCCCCCCCTCGCGCCTCCCACAAGGCAAAGGGGAACTGAGGACAGGAGCTATTTTTAAGGGTCTGCTGAGAGAACTTGTGGCTGGATCCGAGGGGGGGGGAGCAGAGAAGATGCTGGTGGGGGGGGAGGCTGAGGGAAGAAGGAGGGATCCGGACAGGCAATTCAGAGGATCGTGGCCTGGGCCACACCGGGATGTTATGGGAGAGGGAGTTCGCTTCAGGTCTCCTGACCTTGGGAAGAAGGACCGCTGCTCTCCTCCACAGAACAAATGAGTTTTCTCCCCCCCCCCTGCCGCCGTCTCCCTTTCTTTTCTGGCCTGGATCCTGCGTGCCTTTGGGGTTAGATGACCAGGCTAAGGTGAGGGAGGCCTGAGTTCAAATCCCCACTCAGCTGTCAAGCACACACTGGGCCGGTCGGTCCTTCCCTCTCTCCTTTCTGGCCTACCCAACAGGGTCGTCACAAGGATCCCCAGCGATAAGGGTGGGATCCTTTAGGGCAGGAACAAACTCACTGTTTGCGTCCATTCCAAAGCAGAGCCTCGCATGTTGGATTTCTACCATCTGCCAGGCTGCTGTTGATGTTTTGATGATGGTGATGATGATGCTATCATCCCAAGGGGGCTTGGAGTTCTGCAGTATTGGCTATAGCGGCAGGGGGAAGAGCCTTAGGTTCCACTAACTGATCCCTTCCAAAGCTAATGAGTCTCTCAGTTTCTTTATCTCAGCCTTTGCCCCAACCTTGCTCACATCAGAAGTTGTTGCCAGAGGAAGAGTCCTGTGCTAGCCCTTAAGCTGCCGCCACTGAGCCAACAGGGGGTTTGCATCTGAAGAAAAGGCCTCGGTGCAGCTCAGCAAAGCCCGTTCTGGAGAAAACACAGCAGGGTCAGCCCAGGCACCCCCCCCTCGATTTGGTGCAAATATTTGGGGTGTGGGGGACCCCTGATTTCTTTGCAAGAAGGCTGAGATAGATATGTCACCTGCCACTGGATAGGGGCCTTTAGAGCAGTGGCCAGGATGGGAGCAAGGAGCCCCAGGGGGGGTCAGTGTTTCCCCCCCCCCAGCCGAGAGAGGAGGAAAGCTCACTCTGTTCCCCTTACTCTTTTGCCCGAGGAAGAGGCTAACTGGGATGTTATGAGGGAGGACGGAAAGACCCATTGCTCATTACTAATTGGTGCACCCCAGGGAATGAAGGCTGGCCAGTCTGTGGGGTTTGCAGTGGGGGAAATCTCCTGGCCTCCCCCCCCCCCCCCGCTTTTTCTGACTAAATTAGAGACGGCATGCCATGAGCTCTGTTTGGCCCCTGAGATGTTAAGAGCATCACGGGGAAGCTGAGTGATCCAGCAGGCACAGGGGGGTCCTGGGGGCGGCTGGGGTACACCCCGCCATCTCAGCACACACCCACACACCCTGAGTTTAAAAACATATTTGAGCCTGCCTGCACAATGCATCACAAAATTTTGAAAATGAGAGAACGGGGGGGGGGCAGTCTGGGAAGCCAGTTCTGGCCCGCCTTCGGTTCCAGAGGGTCAGCTACCCTCAGAGTTTGCTAAGGACAAGCCCCAAAGATAAGCCAGTCAGCAGGGCCCCCCCCCCCCACCAGGACTGCCAAATGAGCACCCCTTGGTGCAGGAGGAGAGATGGTGGCTCACTGGGTGCAAGGGGGGTCTCTCTCTGCATGAGTGTGTGTGTGTCTGTGTGAAAAGCAAAAGGCTGCCTGTTGTTTTCAGCTCCTCTGAGGCCCCAGGGTCAACGGATCCAGAGAGACGGGTGCAAGGCTAAGAGAGCAGAAGCCAGCCTGCTGCGGGCAGCGTGGTCCTGCGCGGGCGCGGGAGGGGGGCTAATTCCAGATCAGCATCCCAGGAGGTTGGATCCCTCGGCACAGGCTGCCTGCCTGCCTGCCTATTGTTCTGCAGGTAACCTTACTTGGCATTTCCTCCTAAGAGTAAGAGTTGCTCCTCTGTGGAAACAGGCTTCCTCGGGAGGTGGTGGTCTCGCCTTCCTGGGAGGTTTTGAAACACAGGCCGGGCTGGCATCAGCCAGAGGTGCCTCAGCTGGGAGTTCCCTGCACCGACGGAGGGCTGGACTAGATGACCTTCTGGGAGACCTTGGGTTTCCCAAGGGGAACGGCTGATGGCTGCAGTGGGCGATGTACCAGTCAGGAGGGTTGCATGGGAGGAGGGGAGGCTAAAAGGCAGGTAGGCGCCAGCTACGTTGCAGGGAGAGAGGTTTCTGCCTTTGTTTTAAATGCACGGTATGAGAGTGACCAAGCAAATTTTTGTCTGTTGCTGTGTTGCAAGGATCCTGCCTCCTGGCTGGCGAAGGAGGCGGTGGGGAGCCGGGCAGAGCCCCGGCCATTCCCAGATGGTGCTGCCGGAGGCCAGGCTCTCTCTCTCCCCCTCAGCCCGGCGTTCTCCTCCCTGTCCCGCTGCGTCCTTCCTGCCTGGGCAGCCGAGAGCTACTCTGCCCTCCTTCTGTTCATAGGGTGGGATGGGCACCAGCCCCCCCCACACACACCGGCTCCATCCCAGGAGGGCAGCAAGGACGGCTCCTCTGGCTGGTGGGGAAAGGGACCGGGAAGAGTTCACTGAGTCCTCCCTTACGGTTCAAAAGCCCAATTTGCCCGGAAGGGGAATCGGAGCACAGCGGAGCTGGCTTGGCATCACCACCTTCTCACCGCAGAGTTTAAAAACAGGGCAAGAAAACCGTGTCGTTCTTCTCGGAGGGTTCGTGTCTGGATCTAGGAAACACACACACACACACACACACACACACACACACACACACACACACACACACACACACACACACACACACACACACACACACAGTTCGTGTCTGGATCTAGGAAACACACACACACACACACACACACACACACACACACACACACACACACACACACACACACACACACACACACACACACACACACACACACACACACACACACACACCATGGCTCCCCAAACCTGGACAGCTTTCAAAGGGGTTGAGGGCGGGGGGTCATTTCATGGAGGATAAACCCAAAAACGGCTGGACCGGGGAAGTCAGATGCAGCCCCGGGGCTCCTCCACGGAGACCTGAGGGAGCCTCCGCGCAGAGGGCCGGTGGCCTCTCTGGGCCCTGGCCTCTGTGGCTTGACCCCGGAAGCTTCTGGGTGTCTCTGGGTGGCGCCAGCCCTTGTCCCGGGCCTTTTGAGGGCATCCAGCACGCAAGGGCTTCCGGCCGTCCTGGAGGGCGCAAGCAGAGCAGGGAGTCGGCTGGGGATGGGGGTGGCTCCTTCCTTGAAAGGAACGGGAGCTACACCAGGCCAGGGTGTTTCTCCAGCCACTCCATATCCCAGCCACTCCCTGCTGCACCTGGGAGTGGGTCCTGCTGAGCTGGCTTGAGGGGGGGGGGCCACCACGCTGGTCTGCTCTGAACCCAGAGCCCTTCCTCCCTCCCACCCTTTATGCTCACAGTTGGAACTCTGCAGCAGCCACCATCACGCACCCACACACCACCCAAGAGTTGAAGGATTAGACCCCCCTCCTTCCCTGGAACGAAGGCAGAAAAGAACATTTTCTCCTGGGGCTCCCGGGTGCCTCCAACCTCCCACATTCAAATCCTTGTCCACCTGCCCAAAAGGCAGCCGGCGTTTTCCATGATCTCTCTCCGCCCCCCCCCACAAGACCTGCGTGTAAAATCCTCTTCTCAGAGGAGCTGCCTGCAGAAGAGTGGCTGAAAGGGATGGATCCGGGGATCCGGACCTTGCAGATTGAAGGAGGCTGGTGGGGGTGGGTTTGTTCCCCCCCTTGTTTCCCATCCTCTCTCTCTCTCTCTCTCTCTCTCTCTCTCTCTCTCTCTCTCTCTCACACACACACACACACACACACACACACACACACACACACACACACACACACACACACACACACACACACACACACACACACACACACACACACACACACACTGTACTCTGAAATTTTGGGGGTGAATCTGTTCTTTCTTCCTTCCTTCCTTCTTTCTTTCTGAGTCTCATTTTGACTGCCAAGATCAAAGACTTCTCTGTGAAATCTCCGAAGACCGGAAGAAGCAGAGGGGCCTTTTCCTCCACCACCACCCTAACCCGTAATTAAACCACTTAACAACAGCAGTGGAATGTATGCAAAAACAAAACCTATGTATGCAAATGTTCCCAATTTATACACATCACAAAAATCTGGCTTTGACTGGTACAGAATCTGGGTTTGACTTCTGGTGGGATTTTGCCCCCCTTCCTTGCACATCCCTCGGGTGGGGGTGGGGGTGCAGACCTCCAAATCTCTGCCCTGTTTTGGTCTTTGATACAGTTTGTCTGCCATCCTGTGCTTAATGGTGGCTCTGGCAGGGAGGGGCTTGAGGGCGCTTGTGTCCTTCTAATGGGATTCTCCCTTTCTTTTTTGGCAAATGGATTTTCGAAGAAAAACACACAAACACACACACCCTTCTCCCTCCCCCACACAATCGATTCCAGGGCCCACCAGATGCCCTGCCAGGCACACCCTGCCAGGTGCCCAAGAGAGAGCAAAGGGGGGGGGGGCAGCACCGGCTGGCCCTAAGGAGCCAGGGTGGCCTTCCTCCTCCTCTTCCCACTGCAGCGATGCTCCTTCGGCCACCCCGTCTCCTTTCCTTCGTTTCCTGGGCGAGGATCCTCCACGGTGCTTAGCCCAGACGGGCAGAGCGGGGGCAGCCCTTCTAGGAGAAAAGGGGGCTGGTGCCGGGCCGTGCGGTCATTCCACGGACTCACTGTTTCCTCGTGCGAGGCGACACACTTTTCCAAGCCTGCCCGAGGCGCGTGGCACAGCCAAGTCACGCTGGGTGGCCTCCAAGCGAGGAGAGGCCTTGCTGCTCCTTGACACAAACACACACACACCCCTCGTCATTCCTGACACCCAGGCACAGACGTGGCCCTGATTCGTGTCAGCGCAGGCTCCCAAATCCGGGGGGGGGGGAGGAGAAGGGGGGTTGCGCTCCTCTGAGGGAAAACCATTGTGGGCTATACCACGCTCTCCTCCAGCTCGTCTGCATTGAGGAAGGGCCCGATCCTCTTGGCCGCTGCGTCTTCGTGGGCTGCCGTGCACTGCGCCAGCATCCCGTGGACGGACTGGCTGCGTTTGGTCCAGAGGAAGCTGAGGCGCTTGGCGTAGCTGTAGCAGGCGTGGGGCGAGGGGGAGGCGGAGACCTCGCCCATGTCCAGGGAGCTGCTCCGCTTGGCCTTGGCGGGGGCGGGAGGGGGCCAGGCGGGGGCCCCGGGGCCGCCCGTCCCTGTCCTGCGCTGGGGGCCCCTGGCCCTCCCCGGCCGCGACCTCCCCGGGCCGCCCTCCTTGGGGGGCGTCCGCTGGCGGGGGAGCAGCAGCCCGTTGGAGGGGGCGCTGCCGTTGGTCTGGGAGTGGACGTGGGTGACCTTGGGCAGGGCCGCCCCCCGGGCGCTGCCGCACACCTTGTACTTCACCATCATGACCACGGTGAACACCAGCAGGGTGGCCACGATGACGCCGCCCACAATCACCGTCAGGGTCCCTCCGAGGAAGTGGGCGTGCAGCGAGCGGCAGTCCGGGTAGGCCTCCTGTGTGGAGAACTGGGCACAGCCCAGGAGGTGCGTGGCGGCCAGGGAGGTGGCCGCGTCGTCAAAAATGGCCAAGACGCAGAGGTCGTAGTCCACGCTGGGCACCAGGTGCTTGAGCCGGAAGTGACGGCTGCTGGCAGGGATGATCCTGCAGGGAAGAGAGATGGAGAGAAAGAGAGGGGAGTGGGAGGCACATCTCGTGGGACACCTGCCCACCCACCCACCATGGCACCGATCCCCCCCCCTTCTGCCACCGTGCCAGGCGAACCTCCGGAGCCTTCCCGCAGTCCGGCCGGCCAAAGGTGGTGGCACAAGAAGCCCCCATGAAAGGCATCTGGACGAATGTCTGGGATTTCGCCAAAGGGAGGACCTCGTCGACCCCACCCAGCGCCCTTTCCTCCTTTAGACGGTTGGAAACGTCCCCCGAGGTGTCCTGTTTGGCTGTTGAGCACCAAGAAGACCCCGTTTGAGGCTTGCAGCTTAGGAGACCATGTCTCGATTAAGGCATGTGGTCCTCACCAGCGGAGACAAGCTGTCGCTCATAGTTGAAGGATGATGCTCTTGTTCCTGAGGGAGTGTGTGGCTCTCTCGGGAAGAGGTGGAGTGTCTTTGGAGGGAGGTTTTCTCAGCCGTGGGTCTGGAGCCTCCCTCTGGGAAGCCTCCTGCGTCGGCTGGGAAGGGTGGGCCAGATGACCTTTTGGGGGGACACCTTGAGGGACTCCGGGTTTCTAGATATTTATTTTTATTTGTTTGTTGTTTTGATGCTGCACTTGTGGAGACTCTTAATGGCATTCTTGGCATCCTTACTAAGAGGGGCCAGAATCTCCCTCAGGGTGGGAGCATTGACTCTGAATCTGGAGGCCCTGGAGGGGGTCCCCGAGGCCCCAGCTGCAGCCAGGAGCTGTGGGGGTCGTGGGGGGGGAGGACACACAGGAGGGGGCTTGGGAAAGAAAGGGAGAGCCCAACTGTCCATCCACAGAGGGAGGGGCTGGGTGATAAAGATGGCTCTCTTGGGGAAGATTCAGGGTCAACAAGGGGGTGCAAGGCACTTCCTCCCTCCCTCCCCCCCCCACTCTTTTGTTCGCTTTCCTCCCATTCACACTGTCAAGGGCCGGGGTGCCCAGCCTGAGGAAAGGTCCTGTTGGACTCAGAAACTTGCCTTAGAGCATCGCCCAGCCTTGTTTGTGTCTGAGAATATATCTGCACAGTGCTGTGGTTGCGGTTTGTTCCCACTTCAGCTGCCGAGGCTCTACCTTGCCAGAATCCTGGGTGTGTGTGTGTGTGTTGTGGTTGAAGGGAGGGGCACTGCTAGAAAGCTCTGGCGCTCCCCCTTGCACCCTGGCAGAAAACTTTGGAAGTCCCTCCCTCCCAAGCACAGCTCCCAGGATCCCGCCAGATGGAGGGACTCTGGATCCGACCGCAAGCATCGCGATGCGCAGAGGCAGCCCAAGAGCCGCGGGGGTGGTGGTTGTGAGTCCAGAGAAGGAGGAGACCGTTTCGACCTTGACCCGTCCATCCTCCCCCGCGGGAGGAGACTGTGCTTTGGGATTGCCCCCCCTCCCCACGCAGCCCGAGGGGCCTACCTGTAAATCAGGGTGTCGTCCACCGTGCAGTTGTACTGGATCTGGTACATCCAGGCGGCGAAGGCCGGCTTGTCGGGCGCCCAGCGCACCAGGGCGGACGAGGCCGTCACCTCGGAGACCTCCACCCTCCGCTCGGAGCCCCCCTCGGTGGCGTTGGCCGCCGCCTTGGCGGAGGTGGCGATGTCCGACGAGCCGGGGTCCGGCTGCAGGGCCGTGGCGTTGCCGTTCCCCCGGTGGGGCAGCGGGATGATCTTGAGGTCCACGGTGGCCGTCGACTCCCCGGCCGCGTTGATGGCGATGCAGGTGTAGGCCCCGTCGTCCCGGATGGTGGTCACGAAGAGGTCCAGGGTGCCGTTGCGGAAGGAGGCTGTCCGGGAGGAGTTGGCGACGATCTTGTCGTCGGGGGAGACCCAGTGGATGACGGGCTCGGGGTCCCCGATGGCCCGGCACCTCAGGGTGGCCCGCTGGCCCTCCAGGACCCACAGCGTGTGGGTGTGGCGGGTGATGAGGGGCGGCTCGCAGGTGAACTCCTCCTCGGGCACCGACCAGAAGTAGCGGCCGGCCACCGGGGCCGGGGAGGCGCAGGTCTCGAGGTCGTCCAGGCGGGCCAGCCGGCGCAGCCAGAGCAGCTCGCAGTTGCAGTGCAGGGGGTTGCCGCCGAAGCTGAGCACGATGGTGGGGGTGTAGGGGGTGGGGCTGACGACCCCCACCTGGGAGCGGGCAAAGAGGGGGTCCGGGGGCAGCGTGTGGAGGCGGTTGGAGGTCATGTCCAGGCGGGAGAGCTTGTAGAGCTCCCCAAAGGCCCCCTCCAGGACGAAGTCGATGAGGTTGTGGTCCAGGTTGAGGGTGTGGAGGTAGGCCATCCCCCGGATCCCCTCCCAGGGGACGCGGCGGAGGTTGTTGTAGGAGAGGTCCAGGTCCTCCAGGGTCAGCAGGAAGTCGTCGAAGGCGGCCGCCGAGATGTCCACCAGCTGGTTGTTGTTCAGGATGAGGTGCTGGAGGTTCAGGAGGCCCCTCAGCGCCTCCTCCTGGATCTCCGTCAGCCGGTTGCTGTCCAGGTGGAGGGAGCGTAGTCCCTCCAGGTCCCCGAAGGCGAACGGGCGGATCGTGTCGATGGTGTTGCGCGAGAGGGTGAGGTCCACCAGCCCGGTCATGTTGAGGAAGTCCGGGGGCTCCACCACCTGGATGAAGTTGTCGGCCAGGCGGAGCTCCACCGTCCGGCGGTCAATGTTGGGTGGGATGAAGAGCAGGCCTTTGTTGGCGCAGAGGGTGCTGAGCGAGTCGGAGAGGTTCTGGCAGACGCAGTGGAAGGGGCAGGATTCCACCTGGGCCGACGCACACCCCGCCCTCAGCAGCTGGACCAGCAACAGTGCCAGCAGCCGCCTTTCCATGGCAGACGCCTCGGGCGGCCCTCGGGAACTGACCGAGGCAGACAGAGAGAGCGAGAGAGAGCATGGTGTTAGGGACTCAGGAAAACAGGATATTGGGGGGGGGGGAGAGAAATCTGGTTCTTAGGGACTCTGTTTTGTGGGTCAGCAAGTTGTCCCCTGCTCTGCACATTCCCTGTTCCTCTTCTCCAGTAAGCCCCCCCCCGGTTTGACTACTGTAACACGCTGTGCGAGGGACAGCCCTTGAAGACAATTTGCAAGCTTTTGTTAGCACAGAACTGTCCTGCACTGCTCTCGTTGGTGCCTCGGGTGGCCCCTTCCCTGCCTGCCCATCTCTCAACCCCAGCCGGCCTGCAGAAGATGGATGGCTGGTACAGATAGTAAATCTTTCCCCGCACCTGGTTTCAGAGAGTTTTAAAGGGCAGTGTCTGTGGGTTTTATCGCTCTATCCCTCTCATATTTGTGCTTATCGCTATTGACATTTTATTGTATTTATATGGACCTTATTACCATGACGCATGCTGTTGCTCATGGCCTTGGCAGACCTCCGGGGTACAAATCCTGCATAAATATTTGGGGGGGGGAAGACACCTGCCAGGCCGGGCTGCCAGGGGAGCCCCACAGGACCCCCTGCTCGGCTGGAAAGCAGGACCTCCAGCTTGTAGTCAAGGAGGTCTCCCTGGGAGGAGAAGCACTCTGCTTAAAACCAGGCAGGAAGGATTCACCGGAGAAGCGTTGGTCTCCAGTGGAACGTGGAAAATCAGAGCGGAGCTGTGACTTCTGTGTGTTTGTGCACGCAAGCGTGTGAGTGTGTGTGCGGGAGTGTGCGGAAGGCTTCCTTCCTTACTCTGAGAGCCGTTTAGCCAGTGGCTCCTGGCTGAGGAGGGAAAGGATTCAGAGGGGGGGGGCGGAGCTCAAGGGAAGGGGTTGAAAGCTTCTTTCTGGCCAGCCTGCTTGGCGCAAAGGGGCCTCTTTCCGAGCAGCCTGGAGGGTTGGATCCAGCTGCCTGCGCTGTAGCGGTGCCACGAGCCGGGCCTGTTGCCACGGGCCAGGCCGGTGCCCTCCTGCTCATGGATTCGTGGTCTCCCTCTCCCTGACACATCCAGGGAGAGGCACAGAGCTCTCTCAGCCGCCATTCCACCCATCCACCAGTATGACAAAGGGCTCTGTGTTGCTCTTAGGCATTCACGCTTCCCACGCTATGGGAAGCCAGACTAAGAAGGATCCCGTCCTATTTTTATTCCCTCCTGCTAGGCACGCCGTGCAACGAACTCGCTGCCTCTCTCCGCGCTCTGATTCACTTGGGGGGGGGGGGAATCTCACGACTGCTGCGAGCGTGAATTTGGAGAGCCAGGCCAGCTGCCCTCGGGATGGGCAGGATGGCTCTGTGGGAGGCAGACGTCCCGGCGATCAGGAGGCAGCTGTGGGTCTTGCTCTGACTCAATTCTCTGGGGCGCGCGTGGGTGGGGGGGCTCACATGATCTCTTGTGATCTGGTGCAAAAGTTCACTTCTCCTGTGCTCCATCTCTGTGGTCTTTGGGATGTGTTTTTCTCCCCACGTGCACCTCCAGGCCATCCAGGGCCTGTTCAGCCTCCAGGCTGCCCCTGCTCGGCCATGGGAGGCCCCCTGGGAGCGTGTCTGCACCTTTCCCCGTTACACCTGTGGGCCAAGGGCCTTCCTGCCCCCCCCCCAACCTCTCTCCTGGAATATGCATTGTTTATTTTGCCAAGCCTCTGATCCTATTCTGATTCTGAGCAGTGGTGATTTAGCCACTTTTTGGAACCTCCACAGTGGGGGGGGGGC
The DNA here is from genome assembly GCF_051106095.1 of Pogona vitticeps. Taxonomy (NCBI): domain Eukaryota; kingdom Metazoa; phylum Chordata; class Lepidosauria; order Squamata; family Agamidae; genus Pogona; species Pogona vitticeps. Next base: position 14,329,036 of record NC_135797.1, read on the forward strand.
AGCCTACCTTTAAAGGCCATGGGCAGGAGAGCACCCCTGCTTTCCTGTCTTGCCTGTGGCCCACCAGAATTGTGTGTGGGGGGGGGCGTTTGGTGTGTCTCTTCCTGGGGATCTGGACTCTGTCTCTCTTTTAAGGCGAGACAGGGCGAAGGGGGGGTTGGCGCAAAGGTGATGGGAGGCCTCGGGCAAACGCTTTGCTCTAGAAACTCTGGAGGGCAGGGGTTAAAGGCCGATCTTTGGGAGGTGCCCCTGCCTCCCCCCTCACTGCCACCCTGAGTTTGAAGAAAGGAGAAAGGGATCCAGTGGGCCTCGCTGGGGGCTTGTACTCCTGGCTCCTTTTTAAAATCCTTTTCCCAAATCTGGGAATTTCAGAGGGCCTTGAAGGGGGGGCAGTTTGGAGGTAGTCAAGAGGAAGGAGGTTCAGTGGGAGCAAGAGAGGCTTATGCAGCCAGCGTTGTCCCGCCCTCTGCTTGACAGAGGACGTGGGGGGGGGGGGTGTAATGGCTGGACAGAGCTGGTGCATTGCTGCCCGTGGGGGGGGTCTGGGGAGCCTCGAGGGACCCAAGCAGTCACAGCAGAGGGGGCCTGGGACCCTGACACCCCATTCCAGCCTGTGTCTGCTTCTGTGGCCTGGAATGAGGCCTTTCTCTCCCCCCCCTTCCACACCCTGGGTCCCTAGTCAGGGCCCTCCCGGCTGGGTCCTGCCCAGGCACAAAACATTGCGCACCCCCTCCGGCCCCTGCCACCCCTTGTCACCCAGTTCTGCTTAAAATCATCGCAGGCAGCCAAAGGTGGCAGATGTGGAGGGGGGGAAGTTGATGGCACCCTTCGGGGGGGCAGGATCACAAGGGGGTGGCCTGGCCTGGACAAAACTGGAGCCGAGGTGGCTGGGATACTACATGGCCGCCGCCTGGCTCTCTCGGTCGCCTCGCCCCCCCCCCTTTCTATCCGTCAGCCTCTGCCGTCCATCTGGGGGGGGGGGAGAAAGGTCGGGGGGGGGGAGTGGTTGAGGGTTTCCCTCCGGAGGCAACTTATTCCCAAAATCTCCTTGGAGGGACAAGGATGGGGGGGTGGAAGTTGGGTGCGGGGGGGGGCAGCGGCTTTGGCCTCGCGGTTTCCCCCTCCTCCGCCTCCCAGACCAGCCCGCCCCGCCCCACTCGCTCTGCAGCCCCCCTCCAAGGCTCCCACTGCCCTCCCCTCGCTTGCCCCCACGTCCCGTGCACGCGCAACGTCCCCCCCGCCTGTCCCGCCCCCCCTCCGCAGTTTACCTTCGACTCAGCGGCATTTCAGGACCCTGGACAGCGACCGGGAGCGCCTCTCCTCCTCCTCCTCCTCGCCGCCGCCGCCGCCGCCTCCCGGAGGGCTCTCTCCCCGCTCCGCCCGCCGGACCCCCCCTCTCGGCCCGTCGGGGGCCATTGGGGGGGGGAAGAGTCCCGCTTGTCCGGGGTGGGGGCGCTCAGGCGAGGGACCGGCCGCCGCCGCGCATCCCGCCCGCCCGCCGCCGCCGCCGGTCCCGGGCAGCCGGCAATGCGGCACGCCGCTCAGGCGCGCATGGCGGGGGGGGGGGGGTGGTTCCCCGCCTCGTCTTCCTCCTCCTCCTCCTCCTCTTCAAGGCCCGGCCAATCGCCCTTCTCGGGGCCGGGGTTCCTGCCCGGGCTCGGCGGCTCCGGAGACTCCCGAGGGGAGAGACAAGCGAGGCGGGGGCTGCGGCCAAGAGTCACCCCGAGGCACCCGCTGCCCCGGCCTGGGGGGGGGGTTGTCGTCTCCGGCGGGCCCCCTTCTTCTTCTTCACCCCTCGGGGCTCCGGGGCTCCATGGCCAGGCGGCCCGTCCGCCGCGGCGGCGTCAAGGCGATGCTCTCCGGGGCGCCGGCCGCGCTCTCTCGGGCCTCCCTCCGAGCCCTCTCGGTTTCGCTCTCCCCGGCGGGCGGGCGGGCGGGCGGGCGGGCGGCTGGTGCTCCGGGGTCCCAGGTTCGGGCCAACCCGTCCGGGTCAGGGGCCCACGCCGAGGGCTGCCGGCCCTCCTGTCCTCGGGGCCGCGGGTCCGCTCCTGGGCAGCTTCCCCCGCGCCGCGGCGCCGGTCGAGCTCATGGCCGCCTTTGGGCAGCCGGGGAGCCGCCAGGCATCCTGGGCGCACGGGCTGCGCTCTCGCCTGCGCCGCCGCCAGCCCTCCTCCTCCCCACCCGCACCCCCGCCCGCTTCTGGGCTCGGACGCCTGGGTCCTTCGCAGCGATGCGCTCCTTTGTCTCCTCCGCCCGGCTTTCCGCTGGTTCAGCAGTCGGGCCGGGCCGGGGCGGGGCGCCCGAGACCCTCCCCTCGTCCCTCGCCGCTGCCGCCGCCGGTCCTCCGGGCGAGCGCGCTCCTTGCCTGCCTGCCAGGGGCCGAGGATGGGCTTGGCCCGCCCGCCTTCCCTTCCCTTCCCCTTCCCCTTCCCTTTCCCCTTCCTTCTCCCAGCGGTGCTGTGCGGGGGGGGGGCGTCTGTCCTCTACCACAGCTGGAGACCCAGAGGGCAAACCGGAGCCCCCTTCCCCTTCCCTGGTTGGCTGGGAGAGTGGGAGAGTGACGGAGCATCAGACCAGTGGCCAGCTTAGGGGTGTAGCCTAGCGAGGGGGAGGGAGGGGGACTTTTCCTCCTCGGGAAGCCCAGGCCGGGGGGGGGGGGGGTCAGAGGCGGAAAAGGGGGGCGCGATCCTCCGGGCGGGGAAGGAACACCACGCTCCGGGCGCTCCCAAGGGGCCTTCGGGGCGGCTTTGTTGTCCAGTTGTGGGTGGGGGGCTTCTTTCTCTCCCATCCGTGGAAGGGCAGGAGATGGGCGCCCTGGAGACGCCCCCCCCCCGCAGCCTCCCTCCTCCTCCCCCTCCTCCCTGTGTTGCCCCGGAAACCGTTGCTAGGAGGCAGGATTCCCGCTCCCTCCCCACCCCCAGGGGAGTGGAGGGGTCCCAAGGAAGCGGCTCTGGGCCTGGAGGGGCCACAGAGACGTCCCAGAAGGGGGAGAATGGGGGGGGGCTTGGTTCTGGGCCCTCCCACTGGGCTCCTTCAGTCTGGGTATCGCACCCCCCCCCATCTCTTACAGAACCAGGCAGGTTCCTGCTTGGCCCTCCAGGGACTCAGGAAGGACGGGGAAGGGGGGGGGAAGGGAGTGACCGGCATCTCTGTGCAGGAAGAAGCCCCTCCGTGCAGCCCTTTGCCTCCCAATTGGGAAGAGGAAGCCCCTCTGGACCCCCAAGTGCCCGCCTGGCCCTTTTGTCCCCACGGATTCCCACATTTGGAAGGGATCCTTTCCTCTCTCCCCCCCCCCCCACACACACACCCTGGAAGAACCTGAGGGCCCTTTGGGTGCTGCTCTCCCCTCGCTGATCCCGTCCCAGGCCGCTCCTTTCGCACAACCAAAGTGGCTGGCCTTTGCCCCAGGAAAGGATCCGGCACCCCTCGTTGCTTGCAAAAGCCTCTGGCTGCCCTACCACCCGCACACGGGTGCCCCAAGCAGCCCCTGTGCCTCCCCTTCCGCTGCTGAATAGAAGAAAGAGACATTTGGCATTTCCTTGTAAGGCAGAGTGGCCTTTGAGAAGGAGCCGTGACTGTCTGGGGCAGCAAGGAGCAAAAAGAAAGATGGTTTCCTTGGCATGAGCGGCCGGGGGCGGAAGAGCGTCTCCGAATACCTGGGCTGCTGTCGTCCACGGAAATCGGGGCCACGCTTATTGCTGTTATTAATCCTGGTGGTTGGGCCATTTTTCCTTGATAAAACCCTGCCCAAAACATCTGACATAAAGTCCCGGGACAAGTTAGTCGCTGCCAGGCTACAATATTGCTGGATAACTGAAGAACTGTTCGAGGCTGAGCCTCACGCCGTACTAAGCGCGCACGGGGACCCGAGGTCCTTCCTGCCCGCTGCTTGAGAGCATGTGAGTACCAGCACCTTTTTCTCCCTCCCTTGATCCCTGACACACACACACACCCCTTTTAAAATTAATCTTGCAATCAGCAAGAGAGATGGAATGGATTTGGGGCTTCCCAGGTGAAGTCTTTTCAAAAGGTTTTGCCAACGGAAACAGGGTCATCTGTAAGGCCGCCCCGAGCGCAGGCGTCATTCGGCAGCTCCCGCCCAAAAGACGCCAGCTCGCAACAGCCCACTCAATGCCCCGAAATATGAAGGCCGCAGGCCCCTTAGGTGCTCAAGAGATAAACTGCCTCGGAAACTGGAGGCTCCACGTTGCCGTCATAGCTCACTGGTCTCACTACATTTGTTTCCAGCAACACAGGAGCCCCCTTGCATGAGAGAGAGAGGAGGTGGCTTCTCCCAGGATGCCTGGGTTCCTCGGGGGAGGTGATCAGTTGCTCGTGTGCCCTGGGGATTTCCTCACTCCCCAGGAAACTTGGAGCTGACGCCTCTTTTATTTTTGGGTGGCTGGCTGGGAGTTGTAGTCAGATGTAGCTGAGGTTTTTCCAGCCCTTGCAGAGGTGTGTGTGTGTGTGTGTTCTTCACCCTTTCCTTGACAGCTGCTGAGCAGATGCCAAAGAATGGGTTGTGCTGGACCTGGAGGGCAGAGTGGGATTTGCAGCCCTAAAGGATTGGGGCCGAATTGGGTCATAAGAAGCTTACTGTGTCTGCTGACAGAGCGACGTATGGATGGATGTATATATGGATGGATGGATGGATGGATGGATGGATGGATGGATGGAATTGCAATGGGAGGGCAGACAGGCAGGTGTTTCCGGGTGGAGGTGTGGTCACCAGCAGTGTTCCAGGACTGGTGGATTCAGGGTCCAGCTGTTAAGCCCCCCCCCCCCGGATTCAGCCTTTTTTTCTGGGGCACAATCCTGGTGGGCAGCGCTCTCGGCTTCTGTCCCTGGCCATAAAAGTGGAGTCCATCGGTCCGAGGAGGAAGGCCAGGGAAATCCAGGGCCCTCCGGGTTCGTGAACATGTCATAGTGGATTAAAAAAAACAAAACAGCAAGTTGAAGGGAAACTGTCCTCATGTCTGGCATGTTTTCTTTATTCTGGGCAAATGGAAGGGAAAGGAAGGGAACTGAAGTGTCTCTTTCCATCTTTGCCATCTGAGAAGCCGTTTCTGGCAGATTCCAGCTGACAGCAGCCTGTTATCGATCTGCCCAACAAAGATCACACAAGTTTTAATACATTTTTTTTTTCAAAATGAAACCTTTATTAATTTTTTCTCAGTTCTGCAACTTACAGATTGCTTGCTTTTCTCTCTCAAGGGAGTATTGAATCAATCATCTGTTTCTTTTATTCTATTGGGTTTTATTGCTGAAAAACAGGACTCTATGCAAATCGATCCTATTTCCCTTTTAAGAAGTCTTTCCGAACATTAGTGTTTTCTTGCGTAAATTACAAGTTCTCACAAACATCCATTTCTTTTCAAGGAATCCTTGCTGGGATTATAGCTTCTTTTAACAAATGCGTGTGACTGGTTATTAATTGATTTAGTGGCTGAAATCCAGATCGTTAGCCATCTAAAAATCATTTAGCGAGTCTTAGAAGAAAGTCTGTTGTGTTTTGTGCAAATGAGGAGAGAGATTCTGCCCAGCGCTCTGAAAGACCGGGGGGGGGGCAGGGGGGTGAGGACTCAAGGATGCCCAAGGCTGCTGGAAAGGAAGGGGTGCTGCCCCCTCGTGGGGAAAGCTTTCTGTGTCACAGAGTAGTCTTGTTGGGGGAAAAGAATCCCAAGCTCTCCATACTGGGATGTTGTTCATGCTTCTGGGGTAAAAAACGTTGTTATGGTAGGTAAATACTGGTAGGAGGGGAAGGAGATACTGCTTGTACATCTTGTGGGAGTAAGTTCCACAGCATAACTATCTTATCATGGTTACTGTTAGCGATGTTTCTGTCCTTCCCACTTCCTCTTCACACAACAGTCCAGTGAGGCGGGCCAGGCCAAGAGGGCAAGGGTGGATCAACTCCCTCCCCCCTCCGCCGCTTCCCGTAAAAGCAGCCACATGGAGTGTCCTTGTCCAAAGGACTTAAGGCAGCTTACATCATGTAAAGGGCAATATTTAAAAGCTAAAAAGAAGTGTACACATTTTAAAAGATTTAAACAAGTGTCATATTTAAAATGGTAAGTAAAATGAATACTAGAAACACCTTTAAAAGCAACAGAACTCAACAATCCAATTTGAAAAATCCCTCTCAGAGAGCCAGTTCCCTGAGGAAAATATTCTCATTTTAAGATCTTTGATATTTGTCTACACTTTGAAAGCTTCTAACGGCTTTTAAAATCATGAGTTTTAATGTTTGGGTGATGTGCTCTTGACATGTATTCTCTGCTTTCATAGGCCTATAGAAGCTCCTCTATTTTCAAGAATGCAACTTTAAACATTCTTGATGTTGTAGGTTTTTATATTGTTCCCCTATTTATGCTGCGGCCCGCTTGGCCTCCGTGGGGTTCCTGATCCTCCGTGTTATCTGAAGAGCCGCTTCCCTCTGCAGGCGCCTTCTCTTGGGCAGGGCTGAGTCTGCAGCGGCTGGCTTTCCCTCCTCCAAGCTGACCCTTGTGTGTGTGTGTCCCCATCCGTCCTGTCCCCCCCCCCCCCAAAATTTAAAAACCAGCGAGAGTGTCAGCCTTTCAAAGGGCTTATTCATTTTGCATTTTCTCCCCGGCCACCCACTGTTCTTTTGCTAACGTGGGAACAGACGGCCACGGCGACTTCTTTGGGAATTCTTGCCTGAATCTGCTGAATCCGGCCTGCCAAGGAATTAATGATTTGTAACAAGCCCCACCCCCCCACCCACCCCCCGGTAAAGGCTGTGCTTCTCTCACGCTTCCCTCGGGTCTCCCCTTTCCTTTCCTTGCAGACCAACATCCCTTTCCTGCAGAATGTCCTGGGCAATGACCAGTTCCTCCGTGGCACGGTGGACACGCAGTTCATCGATGAGAACCCTGACCTTTTCAATCTCCGGCCGGGCCAGAATCGGGCCCAGAAGCTGCTGCACTACCTGGGTAGGGGAGCTCTGCGCAGATCGATCGGAGCTTGGGGGGCGAGGGGCAGGCGGGCGGGTGGGTAGTTACGAGTCCTAGCCTTCTGCCTGCAAACCCGGTGCCCCTCAGGAGAGCCACTTCAGGCCAAAGCAGTGCTTGCTTCTTTTGGGGAGGGGAGGGTGGCTGTGGGATGCCCCCCCCATTTGAACCAGATGCCTCCCCTGCTTGGACTTAAGAGGCTGTCTCTCTCCCACCTGCGGTGAAATTGGTTCTGGGGGGTTCCAAAGCCTTCCCCCCCTCCGTAGGTGGTCCTGCAGGGCGGGAGGGGGCCCCTGCCCGAAGCGAGACCCTCACTCGGTGCCCAACCTCATTCCCTTTCTCAGGCCACGTCATGGTCAACGGCCCCACCACGCCACTGCCCGTGAACGCCCGGCCGTCACCTGTCGACCCCGTCGTGCCCTCGGTCCGTTTGGGTGAGTCGGGTGAGGCTCTGGTGGTGGAAGCAGGATGGGCGCGGGCAGCGGGAAGATCCTGCCACGGGGGGGGGGGAGAGAGAGAGGGAGGAAGGGGCTGAGAAAGAAGGCGAATGAACAGGCAGGACAGAGACTGAGAGGCTTCACCGGGGCGGTGGGACCGAAACTGGGTTCGGGATGCAGGTCTCCTGATCCTTCTGGGCTTTCTCGGTGGGCCTGTGCGGGGAACCAGTGCCCTGTAAAGAAGCCGCCAGGCGCCCTTGGGAGGAGAGAGCTGGGTTCCCTCTCTCTTTGCCCGGTGGTGCCGTTCCGAGGTTCGAAGGCTGAATTTTGGGCAGGGCTCCATTTGGGGAATTCGGGGTGTGGTTGCTTACAAGCAGGACTCTGCCCGCCTCTGCTGGCCGAAAGCCTGCCTGCCGAGGCTTTCCTCTGGCAGGGCCTCTCTCCTCAGGCGAAGGATGCCGGCTGGCCGCTTTTCTCATCACCTAAAACGGGTCCCAAATGAAGATGTGTGACAATTAGGGAGGGAGAGGGAGAGGAGATGGAAGCCCCCCCCCCCACCGCTCGTTAGCACCTCCTAAATATTTTATGACTCTAACAAGCCGCCATCAAAAATCTCTATGGATGGCGGGGCGCCGGTGTGCATGCCTGCGGGGGCAGACAGGTCTAATAGCCGCCTGGTTTGCAGCCCTCCTGCTTTTTATGATTGATACGTGAGCCTCAGTTTAATTATACTGGATTCCAGACCTTGTATCATTATTATGGCAGTTTATTTTCTTTGTCAGCGGCTAATCCCCCACCTAAGCCGAGCATTAAGAGAATGAAATAAGGATGCTGAAATCTTATTAAATTTCCCCCGAGCCAACGCTTAAACCCATGGCGTGCGTGTGTGTGTGCCTGTGTGTTGAAGATGCACCGGACCCCCAAAGAGCTGGCCCTCCACACACCCATAAGCAGAACTGATTAACAGAGACCCTAAGAGGAATCTTCCCGTTCAGGGCCTGGTTTCTTTTGCTGCCACCCCCCCACCCCCCCGGTGAGTGAGGATTGGAACCCAGGTCTCGTGACTCATCAGATGACACTCTCTCCACCGAATCACGCTGGCTCTCAAGAATTATAGTTATAATTACTGTAGAAGAAACTGACATGCAAAGGGTTGGGGGGGGGCTTGGCCCCCTGCCTTCCAGAGGGCCCCAACTCCTCCTGTTGGCTCTGTAGAAAACGTTGGCCAGCAGGGACCTCATGTGGACCTTTGGCCGGGCAGGAGGGGGTCCCTCTGCAGACAGAGGATGTTAAGGTAGAAAGGCTGAGGATGGGGTTTTCTGTGAACCCCAAGGGTGGCTGTGATCCCCCAGCAGCCCTGAGGCGCCTTGTCCCGGAGGGGTTTCGTTTGGGTGACGCTTTGGCCAGCCAAGCCAGGCTAAACTTGATGGCTTCGACTCTTTCCTCGGCCAGCCAGATTCTCTGGACCCTCGGCTGCCAGGCGCTCTCTTGGCGGTTCTCCAGGGGGAGGGAGGGAGGGAGGGAGGGGGAGAAATCTTTCCCGGTCTCCCCCCTTTGGTCCCCCTTTTAATCCTGTCTCTCCCCACCCACCTTATTTTCCGGGCGCAGGCCCGCCACCTGCCGGCTTCCGGGACATCCTTCTGCGGGAGGGACCCGCCGGCTTCGCCAAAGCCATCCGTAACCACCGGGGCCTCCTCCTGATGGACACCACTTTCCGGGACGCCCACCAGTCGCTCCTGGCCACCCGCGTCCGCACCCACGACCTCAAGAAGATCGCCCCCTTCGTGGCGCACAACTTCAGCAACCTCTTCAGCATCGAGAACTGGGGAGGTGGGTGGCCACCCGGCCCGTTTGGGGCTGGAGGGAGGGAGGGTCACTGGCCGGGCCTTGGGGGGGGTCTCTCCGAGGGGTGGGGTGTGCCACTGCTCCGGTTGGCAGTCAGCGCTGGCATGAGTCTCGCCAAGCAGGCAGCCGCCGCTTTCCGGCTTCGTTCCCTGCCTGGGAGGCCCCTTGGCCTCTTCAGCCCTGCAGGGATGTTTTGGGCCTCGATCCGGCGGGAGGGCACCAGAGGGCTCTAGCAAAAGACTCCTGCCTGGCCTGTCTGCTCACGCAGGCGCTGGCTTCCCAGAGGGGCTTTTTTTTTTTTTACTCTGTGTCTCCTCTTATTTCATGGGGGAATCCCAGGGGTGCCTAGGCGGCCACTCCCAGAAGCCCTGGGGGGGGCAGAGGACCCACGGAGGGTGGCGAAGGCTTCTGCCTAAGGGCCACCCAGCTTCCCCCAAGACTGGGAAGTCCTCGCTGTGGCTGGGGACGGCGGCCAAGGTTCAGCTGGTCTCCCTGGTCTCCCCCCCCATCTCTCTCTCTCTCTCTTCCTCCCTGGCTGCAGGGGCCACCTTCGACGTGGCCATGCGCTTCCTCTACGAGTGCCCCTGGCGGCGGCTGCAGGAGCTCCGCCAGCTGGTCCCCAACATCCCCTTCCAGATGCTCCTCCGGGGGGCCAACGCCGTCGGCTACACCAACTACCCGGACAACTCTGTCTTCAAGTAAGTCGCCAGCGCCCAGGAAACGGGGGGGGGGGGAGAGAGAGAGTGCTTGTGGACGTTGGTCTGTCTGTCCAGGGTGTCTCCCCTGTGGCAACCCCACGGGCTGCACGTGGGCCCGTCCCCTGAGGGCCCCATCTCAGGGGTGGGGTGGGGATGAAGTGGGTGTCCTTCTTGGCACTCTGGAAGGCGTGTTTCTGCCATGAAGGGACGTCCAGGGCCTCCCCAAAAGGGGGCGGGGGTCCTGCCCTCATCTTAGGGAGCAAATGAAGCCACCAAAGCGACCACTATCTTCGAGGTCTCTTTCCTCCCTTCATGGCTGAAGGAGAGTTTCGGAGGGGGGGGGTGGGGGGGAGGGAGAGAGGGAGGAGGCAAAGGACTCGCCTCCGTCAGACATTTTTCAGCCTGGAAAACCACCCTGTGCTCGTGCCGGCGACCAGGAGGGGCCTCCGTTTATTGCCCTCCCGGTCTCTCGGGCGGGCGCTTCTCTCCGACCCAGCCCTCCGAGAAGCCCCTCGCCTTTCAGGTTCCTCGCCCCCCCCCAGCCCGCCCGCCCACCCTGCGCCTTCCCCTCCCTCGCCAGGTTCTGCGAGGCGGCCAAGGAGAACGGGATGGACATATTCCGGGTTTTCGACTCCCTCAACTACCTGCCCAACATGCTGCTGGGGATGGAGGCCGCGGGCCAAGCAGGAGGAGTGGTGGAGGCCGCCATTTCCTACACGGGGGACGTGGCCGACCCCAAACGGACCAAGTACACGCTGGACTACTACGTCAAGCTGGCAGAGGAGCTGGTCAAAGCCGGCACCCACATCTTGGCCATCAAGGTAAATTGGGGGGGGGCAGGGGGGCTTGGATCCCTTCCCAGGGGGAGCACGGTCTGCCTGGGTATCTGGTGCGCGTGTGCATCTTAAGCGAACCCTCAGCCACCATTGAATGCCGGCTCATTCATGTGCCCGGGTGTAAGGGCAGAAAAGTGGCCCCGGGTCCTTCCCACACAGAATGGATGAAGTGACAAGTGGGCCTTTTCTCCACCGCTGCCCATCGTCCTGTTGGGGAACCAGGAAGCATCGTGGGGGGGGGGCAGAGGAGGAGGAAGAGAGGGAGGAAGGCAAGGAGTCCGGGCAGCCTGTGGGGAGCAAGGGTTTGGAGTCCTGAAACAGGGCCCTGAAGGAGACCTGGTTTCAAATCCAGCTCAGCTAAACGTCCCCAGGCAGCCTTTGGACCGTCGGGCGCTTGCTCACTCACCCGACCTGCCCTATCTCACAAGGGGGGGGGGGGTTGCGAGGATAGCAGGGAGAGGAGGGAAGCCTCGTAGGCCACCCACGAGAAGAAGAAAGGTGGGAATTAAAAGCAGCAAAGAATAAGTCAGGACTCCATGAACCCAGGTGCGCACGGCGTCCTGCTGAGCCCTGGGGTCTGGGGAGGAGCGGCTCTGGCGTCCCCGAGCGCTCCCCACCCTTTCCGTCCAGCGCTTCCGTGTCTCCCTGCTTTGGCTTCTTCTGCTGCTGCACCCATCCTGTTTCTCTATGGTTCCTCCCCAACTTCGCCTTCAGCCCCTTTGCCTCGGCCCTCCCCGCCTCGCCCCCTCCCTGCCTGGCCCCAGCGCGCCCCCCCTCCTCCCTGACTCCTCGGCCTCCCCGCGCTTTTCTCTCCCTCGCAGGACATGGCAGGCGTCCTGAAGCCCCAGGCCTCCACCCTGCTGGTCAAGGCCCTGCGGGAACACTTCCCCAGCGTCCCCCTGCACATCCACACCCACGACACCTCCGGAGCCGGCGTCGCCTCCATGCTGGCCTGCGCCGCCGCCGGGGCCGACATTGTGGACGTGGCCGTCGACGCCATGTCTGGAATGACCTCCCAGCCCAGCATGGGCGCCATGGTGGCCTGCACCCGTGGGACGGAACACGACACAGGTCAGGAGCCGGGCCGGGGAGGGGGGGGAGGCTGCCTAGTGGTTGGAGCCAGGAGGTGGGGACCGTCCTAAGACAGATGCCTGCCATGACTCTGTGGGGCAGAGCAGGGGCTGGTGGGGGGGGCACTATCTGTCAGGGAAGACCTGTCGGTGGATTTACTGTCTGGGTAGAAGGGGTGGGCTAGATGACCTTTGGGTTTCTCCCCAACTTTAGAATTCTAGGTGTCTTTGAGCCCCAGCAATGGGAATGGGGGGGGGAGGAAAGGGGGGACCCTCAGCTTGAGGAAAAGGAAGGTGAGGCTGTGTGGCAGGGACATGCCGGAGGCCAGCCCAGAGGGAGAAGAGAAGCGCTGGCCAGAGGTCCTCCGCGTGGACGGGAGCCCCCTCGGCTCGCAAGACGGAAAGAGCTCTCCTACGCAGATGGGAGTTCTCTTGGCCAGCGAAGCGACGGCAGCCATAGCCTCACAGGGAGGCCTCTTCCACCCCGCTTGGCTTCTCCTGGCCTGCGTCTGCTTCCCATTCACGGCGTGGGGTGGGAGGGACGGTCATCCATCCACGCGACACCTTACAGGTAGGTGTGCAGGCAGGTTGAGGCCAAAGCTCAGGACCCGGGAGAAAGCGGAGCGGCGTGGTCATAACAGCTCCACGGCCAGATCCTCTATCCGAGGCCCATGGAGCTCCTCCTTGTTATTGTTGTTTCTTTAATATGGAAATAATTCTCTAAGGCCAGCCAGAAGGCTTCTTTAGTACACACTTAAAACACTTTTATATCCTGCCTTGTGAAATAAAAGAGTCGCCAAGCAGCTTACGACAACAATTTATATTGTTCTATATTGCAACAGTGCAATATAGAAGAGTGAACTTGTGCTGTACAAAGAGGTCTTAAGAAACCACCCCAGAAAGCATAGAATGAGCAAGAAAAACAGGCTGAAGAGAAGAAGCAGGGGTGCTTTTGGGTTGAAGAAGCCCCTGTGAAGCTTTTTCACCTTTTTCATCCCTCGGAGGTCTGCCGAGGAGGAGAAGGAACAACACCTCCCCGTACGGATGGGGGCCCGAGTCTCCCTCCTCATTAGGCAGCCTCTCTGATTCTGTCTTCTGTCGAAGGAAGCCCTTCTTTCCACTGGCAGAAAAAATTCTAAATCAAAAGCGCCGGAGAGATGGAAGACTCTAATAAATATTTATTCAACTTCTGCAGTTCAGCACTTTTATGACATAAAACGCAGCGAGAGCCCAAGAACAAAGGGGAGAGCCAAGTAGCGGCAAGGGAAGAAGGCAGATCATTTCAAAAACTGTCTCAGGGTTTCTGAAAACTCTGCCTTCCAGTCCAAATACCTATTTACGGAGTGGCTTCTAGTAACGTGGAACGCTTGAGACTTCCTCAAATATTTTGCAGCCAGATAGTCTTAAGCGTTATATGTTAATTATTTTTCCCTAAGCTTAGGGAGAAATCACTAACGAGAAAAGTATCTCTGGTCTCTCTGCATTTGTTAGGATTTTGCAAAGACCAAGCCGAGACCTTCTAATAATACCCAATTTTCAAAAACCAGGTGGCCGTTCCCTAGTTTGGGCCTCATCCACATTTCCTTCCTTTGACTCCACCCCACCTCCACCCACCCCCATCGTTGGGACAGCCCCACCTCTGTCCATCATCTGCTTTGAACCCAAATTTGGACCTCCTCTTTTCCTCCAGATGCATCAGTGTTGTAAGAAAAGGGAGATTTGTTTTAAAAATAACGTTAGTATGATTAGCTCTTCAGCTGCGCAGCTTCTCATGGGAGGCTTTTATCAACGGCAAGAAGCCCAAACGGGGCTGGTGGACAAAGATCTGGCCTGAATTGCCTCTGACTTGGAGGGGGGAAAAAGAGTTGACAGGAAAATGACCTTGCTAGCTGAAAACCAGGCGAAAACAGCAGCTGCAGTCAGGTTGGTTGGAAAAACAAAGGCAGGCTTTAAAAAGAAAGAGCAAACACAATTCCTACCTCCCTAGATCCGCTTAATTTACATCCTCTATGAGATCACAGGGAACAATCAATTCCATCTTGGAGTGGCAGAAAAAGATAAGAGGAAGTTCAGGGAAGTACAAGATGCCAGAATTAGGAGCCTGTTGGAGAATTAAAGAATGCCAGGGCTGAGGATAAATCCAGGTTTCTCTCTCCCTATAGTCTAACCAGGATGACAGGTCGCAGACTTGGGCAGAAGGGGGGCGCAGGTGGGAATGGGGGTGGGTGTCTGGGGGAGATTCAATGCAGAAAGTCAGATGGATGTTGCTAATCCTCTTGGGGGGGGGGAGAGGAAGTGGGATATGGGCCTCCATCCTTCCCTGGAGTGGGACTGCCAGAGGTCCTGATTCGAGACAGAGGGGAAGAGTCCCGTTCCTTCAAATACCCAAAGGACACCCCCCCAAAAAAGAGAGAGAAAACCAGTCCAGGTCTTTCCACCCAGCCTTTGTGTTGATGGTTTAATGGGTCTGATGGGGGGGGGGGTTTGTCAAGAAAGCGGTCAGGGAGACATGGCTTCTCCTCCACATGCACACCCAGCATGGAGCTCACATCAAGGATTCTACCCCACCCCACACGCATGAAACAGAAAAGGAAAGAAAAGGGGGGGGGGAAACCCTTACGACCCACCCCAGATGTGTTTGCCTCTTTGGCGCTCCAGGGATCCAGATGGAGAAGGTCTTTGACTACAGCGAGTACTGGGAGGTGGCCCGCGGCCTCTACGCCCCCTTCGACTGCACGGCCACCATGAAGTCCGGCAACGCCGACGTCTACGAGAACGAGATCCCGGGGGGCCAGTACACCAACCTCCACTTCCAGGCGCACAGCATGGGGCTGGGCAACCGGTTCAAGCAGGTGAAGAAGGCCTACGTGGAGGCCAACAAGCTCCTGGGGGACCTGATCAAGGTGAGGACCGGGGGGGGGGGACCAGCCGCAGGGAGGGAAGGAGGGATGGAGGGGGGGTATCTCTCTCCTCCTCTTCTTTCAACCTGCAGAGAAAGAGGGAGGGGCTCCTCGTTTTTGTGTGTGGAGGGGGAACCTCTTCTTTAAAGGGCCACCAGAACTGCTCAAAGGTGGCAGCTGCGTTGGGAGCTTCTTTGGGCTGTCTCTCGAGGAGGCTGGTGCCTTTACGGCTGCCGGCCATTCTTTCTTCAGTAAAGCATCTGGAGACTGAGCCCTCGGAGGCACGGCTGAGGCCGTTTGGGCTGATGATAAGGGAGAGGTCAGAAGGGCTGCCACGTGTTGTCAAGTCTGTGGAACTCCTTGCCACAGGATGTGGTGACAACATCTGGCCTAGATGCCTTGAATAGGGAATGGGGCCGATTCCTGGAGGAAAAATCCATCACAGGTGACAAGCCATAATGGGGATGGATCATCGCCGCTGGGGGGGGGGGGGGTTTGGGGTTGGGCCTTCCAGTGTTTCTCACAAGGGGTTCAGGAAACGGGTTCCTGATGGAGAGCCCCACGGCCCTTCCGCTCAGATCCTCCCTCTCTTCCCCAATCAGACCACAAGGCCCTTTCCTCCCTGGGTCGGAGGGGAGGAGCTGAGACACCACCACCACCAGCAAGCAGCTCAAAGCGGTCACAGTCTCAGTGTCGCCATCGGAAAAACAAACCCGCCGCTCTTCTCCTGCTCTTCCATCTTGGAGAGCCTCAGTCGCCACTCGGGGCTGATTGGGGGGGGGACACACAGCCCACCCTCTCCCATCCTGCCGGGACGCCTGAGCAATCTCCTCTTTCCCCCTTCTCTCCCCCCCCCCTCCACAGGTGACCCCTTCCTCCAAGATCGTGGGCGACCTGGCCCAGTTCATGGTCCAGAACAACCTGACCCGGGAGGAGGTGGAGGCGCAGGCCGACGAACTCTCCTTCCCGCTCTCAGTGGTGGAGTTCCTGCAGGGCTACATCGGCGTCCCCTACGGGGGCTTCCCGGAGCCCCTCCGCTCCAAGGTGGGCTTCCGGGGCTGACTCCTACACGTGGGCGCATTGCATGCAAGTCACGTTCAGAAAGGCCGCTCTTAAATGTGCGGAGTTCCTCGTGTACCCAGAGAGAACGGACGCCTGGCCTGGCCTGGCCCAGAGAGATTCCCTTGATCCATCTCCTGATGGGATGTGTGGGTTTCCCCTAAAAATATCCTGGGTGTGGTTCGGGTCTGGCTGTTGCAGCAGAAGGTCCAGGCGGGTCTGGTGGGACCTCGGAGATGACGGGGTGCTGTCGGACGTCCGGCTTTCTGGGTCCTCTTGAGAGACACGAAAGGGACACACACACACACACACACACACACACACACACTCAAGTGACAAAGGCAGATCTAGGCACCTGACACACGGGGGTGGGGGAAGCACCTGTCCGGGAAAGCTCTAATGCCCAGTAAACCTTGCTCTGTGTGTGTGTGTGTGTGTGGGGGGAAGCTGGGGTCACAGTCCCACACGAGTCTCTCCTTGTTTGCCCATCTCTTTTCTCTGCTGAATGAGTGCCAAACACGGCTGGAAGATTTTGAAAACCACCCAACCCGAGAAGGGATGCTTCTCGGGTGAACTTGCTCTGAGTCCAGGCTTCCCCTTCAGACGGCAGTGACTGAACGGGGTGGGGGGCGGGGGGGGGGCGGATGGTCTCCCTTGTTGCCGCCAGGGTAGGGAGTCTTCTCTCCTCCTCCCTGGATTACAGTTCCCATTATCTTGCGTACTTTGCATGCCAAGGGAACGCTGCCAGTGGGACAACCGGGACGACCTCCCAGGAGGGTTTTCTGCCTCCAAGACAAGAACCAGTCTTTGGCCAGCTCTGTTTTGGGGGCAGGGCAGGCGCCATCAGACCTCTCTCCTCTTCTCCTGCACCCCCCCCCCGCCCTCCAGGTGCTGAAAGACCTGCCCCGCATAGAGGGGCGCCCGGGGGCCTCGCTGCCCCCCCTGGACTTCGAGAAGCTGGAGAAGGAGCTGTGCGAGAAGCACGAGGAGATCACCCCGGAGGACGTCCTCTCGGCGGCCATGTACCCCAAGGTCTTCCACGAGTTCAAGGACTTCACGGCCACCTTCGGGCCCGTCGAGTGCCTCAACACCCGGCTCTTCCTGGAGGGGCCCAAGATCGCCGAAGAGTTCGAGGTGACGCATGAGGGCGGCGGGGCATCGGGCGGGCCTGGGGGAGGGGGGGGGGGAAGAAGAGATCCCCATGGGGGCCTCGGGCAGGTGGGACCTCCCTTCCCCACGGAGGGGGCCAAGGACAGAGAATCAAACCACTGGGCGGGCGGGCAGGACCCCCCCAACCAAAACCCTGGGTTTCCAACCCAGCCTTTCTCCCTCGCCTTGGGTCCCAGAGAGCCCCAGAAGAGGGATGTCCGGCCACCCTCGGGGTGTCCTGGAAGGGGGTGTGTATCCTTCTTCTCCCTTCGGGGGCCTTTTCCTGCCTTCCGGGGTCCAGCCGCTGAGCCTTTTTCTTTCCCCAGGTGGAGCTGGAGCGGGGGAAGACCCTCCACATCAAGGCCTTGGCCCTCGGGGACCTCAACCGGGCTGGCCAGAGAGAAGTCTTCTTTGAGCTCAACGGGCAACTGCGCTCCATCCTGGTCAAGGACACCAAAGCCATGAAGGTGAGGAGACACACAGACACACACACACACACACAACACACGGGAAAGGCAGAAAGAAGGGGATGGAGGGGGGATTGGGACTGGGGGAGGGGGCTTCCACCATGCCATCAGGGGGGGTCAGTTCACCAGACCCTTGCTTGCCTTCATGTAAGCACGTCTCTACGAATCCAGCCACTCCATCCCAATAAATAACCATGACCTGAAGCTGAAGGCGGATGACTCTTGCCATATCTAAGATTTCTTTAATTTGAGGTTACTGTGAGATGCTTAAGGGAGAAAAATGTTAGACGTAACAAGAGTCATCCGCCTTCAGTTGCAGATAATGGTCATTTATTGTGACAGAACAAGTAGGGAACTGACTCACAAACAGTGGAAACCGTGGCTGAGAGAGATCACGGCAGCGGCAGCAGCAGCAGCAGCAGCAAAAACCACAGCAGCAGCAGCAGATCATCAAAAGGGCAATGAACGCAGTAGATATCGACCAACGACATGCCTCCCAACGACATTCACGCTCCTCACACGGGTTCTTGCAAGATCCGTATATAATCAATTAATTGAAAACTTCATAAACCCAGCTGAACAGAAAAGGAACTTTAAAACGTCAAGGGAGGAAAGATCCACTGCTTGTTGATAAAACTATAATAAAAGAACGCAAAAGGGGGGGGGGACCCAAATCTTAACATGGCCTGGATAGACTTTTATAAAAAGACATTGGGCTCATTGCCACACAGCTGGATTAATACCTGCCCAAATTTTGGGGGGGATTAGTAAAAATATTTAGAAGTTCCTGAAGAAAAAAAAACATGGACAAATGGCCTATGGCGAAGAAACTGGGGAAGGTAACGCCAAAAGAGAATTATTTGTCACCACTGCAGTTTAACATGTCACTAGTCCCCATGCCAATAATTTTAAATAAAACTGGATTGGGCTACCCTGTTTCAGAACAAGCAGGGAAAATTAATCCTTTTTAAAATCATATTTTCTCTTTAAAAATTACTTACTGGAAGCATTAAAACCTCAAGAATGAAATGAAGCCGTTTCAATGCGTGACACCTTAAGGATTTCACATAGCTATAAAATGTAACTTTAAAATTATAAGACACTTAAAAGCCTTCTGCAGCGTCCTCTCCATTTTCAGCTGTCTAAAGGCTTAGCCTGGCCAGAGGGGCTTCCCTTCTTCCTGCCTTAAACCTGCACTGCTCTAGAGTCCTTTTATAGCAAGGAGGAGACGTTTCTCTTCCAAGAGTTCTGTTTTATTTTTCTCTCTTTACTGGTTGTTTGCATACAAAGCGGAATCCAAATAAAAGCAAAGGAACTTTACTTTTCTAGTCAAAACTGTTGACGGGCCTTTAGGACCCCTTTTGCTGCCTACGAAGCAGGAAAAATGTGTCAGACGAGACCAAAATATTTTGCTCTGAGCCCAAAGGCCACTACGTCGGCTAAACCCTCCCCTCCTCTTCCAGTGACACTTATTTAAAATATAATGCAGCTCCAGGTTCATATAGCACACTCGGGAAGTGTAGTGACTCTCGCTGATATAACAGGTCATACTTTTTGGCAAGGTGACTCCTCATCCACAGACACACACACACACCCTCAATCATTTGAACACTTCCTTAACCCCCTTTATGAAATTCCCCACTTTGGTGTGACACTGTTTTTCTCTCCTCCCCCTGAACGGCCCGCCAGGAGATGCACTTCCACCCAAAGGCCCTGAAGGACGTCAAGGGCCAAGTGGGGGCCCCGATGCCCGGGAAGGTGATTGACATCAAGGTGAAGGAAGGGGGGACCATTGAGAAGGGGCAGCCCCTCTGTGTCCTGAGCGCCATGAAGATGGAGATGGTGGTCAACTCGCCGCTGACCGGAACAATCAAGAAAATCCATGTCAAGCCAGACATGAGCCTGGAAGGGGACGACTTGATCCTGGAGATTGAGTAGCTCCACCACCCCCCACCCCAGGACATGAACCGCAAGAGCCTCTCCCCCGTCTCCCCGAATCCCTGCGCCTCCTCTTCCCACCCTCTTGGCTCGCTGGATGTCGGAAGCCCCCCCCAACACACCCACCCCAAAGGCCCAAACCCACCTGCTGCCTCTAGAAATGGGGTGCAGGCGGATCCTATGGGCAAAGGCAGGGGCCCTTGATCCCAAGGTACGGGTCGGAGGAAGCGAGAGGGGTCCTGATTCTTTTTTTTTGGAGTGGGGAGTTTTCAGTGGCTTCCAAGGAGTGAGGAAAGCAGAATCCATTTTGGTCTCCCTTCTGTGCCCCGAGTGTGAAGCGTTGGAGAAAAGAGAGGGAGGGCTCCTGCCTACGACCCATGAGATCACCTGCCCGCTTAATCCTGGACCCCGTGGACCAATTTGGGCAAGGGAGGGGGGGGGGAGAAGGAGACCAGCCCCTTCTCTGCTCAGCACCTTCAGTCTTCCTTCACCTCCCTCCCTCCTGTTTTCTTCCCCCCACCCCACCCCAGTTGTATTTAGAGTTGTCCTTTCATCTCCAGCATTGCCTTATTTTAGCTGAGGGGGGTGTGTCCTCTCCCATCACCTCCATGCCCTCCCTCTTCACTTGCCAAATTAGAGATGGCGCGTCTCCCCAGTGAGCCTGCGTTTGGGGGGGGGGGGCTGTCGGACTGGTTTGGGCTGAGCCTGAGCGCTCAACACCCCTCTCCTCCTCTTCCTATGACTACAAAGCCCATCTCAGCCACTGTGGCACAAGGACAGCTTGGAGGGTGTCTTGTTTACAGGTTGTTCACCAAGGGCTGGGTATGTCGTTCTTTTTTTGGGGGGGGCGACCTGACCCCCTCCTTCTGCCCACCCCACTGGTGAGGGATCAAAATGAACCTTGGAAGGAGAAGAGTTCCCTGCCCCGGGTCAGCTGGACCCGAGCCCGGAAGGAAGGAAGGGCATCATCATCGGAGGCATCGCGCAGGGGGGCAGGAGGCGGGGGGCTTTCTGCCGATGACGATAAAACTTGTGGGTAAAACCCACAGACTTTTTGCAAAGAAGCCCAGAAAGAAATGAAGCGATGTGAAGCGGCCTCCGTCTCTGACTCTTTTTCTCTCCATCCCCCTGCCCCCATATCTGTCTCAGGGAGGGACCGTTTCCCAAAGAAAGACCTGTTTTTTTGGGGGGGGGCGGGCTGTGTGGATCAAGTATCAAGCCATGAGGAAGGGAGCCCCGTTCATAAGGGTGTTAACCCCCCCTCCCCGGCGGCCTGGCTTTGAATGCCACCTCTGGACTGCTCCTCACCTGTTCCTCTCTGTGGCATTGTGTCCCGTGGCCCCACCAGGGTCAGGACTCCCCTTCCACCCTCACACCTCTGTCCAACCCCCTCCTGAAACATCTCCTGGGAGACGGAGCGCACCCCTCCAAGCCTCTGGGCAGGCTCTGAAGTCCGGCTTGTCCCTCGGGCAGCGTTTTCCAACCGTTCTGGAGGCACCGCCTCAAAGTTGTACGATTTGTCTGGCCTCAGGTTTTTGCAGACGACCTTTGAGGTAGCAGGCCACTACCTGCCAAAACGGGTGCCCTTCTGAAAATGCTTGATCTTTAAGGTGTCACAAGACTCTTTGTTGGTTTGGCTGCAGCCCTTGGGTGTTTGTGGGGAATCTCTGCCCCCTAGACTAAGGGGTGGTGGGTGTCCCGTACGACAAGGGAGCAGGTGCTGAAGGAGGCCAGAATGAGGAGCCAAGTGGGGCGCCTCTAAGGTATTTGGGGAGGGGAGAGAATACAGGACAACTTCCCAGAACACAAATCCAGTCCTGGAAGCGGGAGAGGAGGTGAAAACTGACCAGGGTGCCAAGTCTCACACTGCGTGGCTCCCACGTGGCCAACGGTGGCTTCCTTCCACCACCCAGCACAAAGGGAAAGGTGCACCCACCTCTTCTACCTGCAACAGCAGGGGGTGAGGCTTACCTGGATGGATGGAGCAAACAGAGAAGAGGGGTGTCAGCCGCGCCCACCACAGAAGGGGGCGGCGACAGCCCTTCTCCAAGGATTGCATTGGAAGACAAGGTCCCGTTGAATCTGATTCATGGCAATGGGCAAACTCCGTTGTAGTTATTCGGGTGGGGCGAGAGTTTGGGACGGAAGGTTAATCTCCAGAACTCGGGACGGAAAGAGACCTGAGCAACGAGTGCTTTTTCTCAAAGGGGATCCAGGAAAGCACCCTCTGCCCTGCTTAATCCATGTCACGGGGGGGGGGGGCGGGAACCGGCAGCAGAAGGGGCAAAGGCAAAACGCGTAAGCTGCCAGCGAAGAGGCCGGTTCGGCTGCAGGAAATGGGTGTGGCTTTTGGAAAGAGTCTCACAAAGATTTTTACAGGGAAGGACAATCCTTAAAGCTGCTGACCTTCCGAATGAAGAGTGTTCAAACTCCGAAGACTAATGAATTTATTAACTGTATCAAGCAAGAGTGTTGTGGCTGGTGATCCGTTTCAGCTGCCGTTACTAAGATGATAAGAATCATCACCCACTTTGGCACTTAATTCCCCTCCAGCTTCACTAATTGCAATTCTCTCCTGCACCTAGCATGCCGTCTGCAGAAACTTGCACTACTTTCTGTACAAGATGCCGCAATATATTCTGCAGTTTTTGCTGCAATCGGTTCACTCAGCCACTGGGGGGGGAATTCCTCCCCCAAGATGGTCCACAATCAAAATCTCTCCCCCCAATGACTGCTTGGGCATTTTAGCTTTTATGGGGGCCACAGAAAGTTGGACTACATCGTCCACCCTTGCAGTGATGGGAGGTGGGAATCCCTAATGGCAGCCCAAGGATCTGGGATGGGGGGGGGGCCTTCCTTTTAAAAAAATTCCAAGGGAGAAGCCAATTTAGTCTCTTACAGCAAAAACAACTCAAGAGAGGCAACCAGTTTCTTCTGCCGTGCATTAGGCCTCAATGGGTGGGAGATGTTTTTTTCGGGCTTGCTTTAGCGACACAGAGATTAAGGGTACCAATGAATGGCCCCCTTTAAAAACAGTGGGGAGGGGCTGCCTGACAAACTGTCCTGGGGAGGGAGGAGATGATCCCAAAGGAGGGAGAAGTCTTGTTCTCCAATCGGAAACGTAAGACGGAGCGAACCGAGCTTCCACAACATCAGCCCTTTGAATCTGGGACATTATTAGTAGCGTATAAGTTAAGTTTTGAACTACTCGCAAGAACTGGATGCGCAGCATGGAAGATAATGAAGCATGATCGCAAACGTGCTGTTTGTTTCTGTTTCTTGTTTTTTTCTTCTTTGTTTCTTGGTTTGTTTTATCTCCTTAATAGTTGATTAAAAGTATCGCCTGTTCCTGCATTTGTATAAGACAGAAACAGGGAGAAGAAACACTTTAAATAAACACTATGTGTTGGTAGTAGGCGTGATCCAAAGGGTTACAAACGCAGACACTAGAAATCCCCTAATCTTAAAATTTGGATCTGGCATACAAAGACTACCAACAAGAGAAACAGTTGCATTTTTGTTTCTTGTTTTTATCTGAAATGCTTGCCCAGACTACAAGTGCTACTTCTTTGTAAACAAAATGTGGATTGTTTAAGGCAGTACTCACTGCGGGGGGGGGGGGGGGAAGAGGCTGTGAAGCCTTTCTACGCATCCATGATATTTCTGACTTACTCAGGAGGGTGTGCAACGTTCAGGTTTTATCCCCCACCCCACCCAAAAAATACACTGAAGCTGCAGGAAAGGCCGGACCTACTGCTGAGAAGGGTGGATCATCTCACCTAAAAGAACGTAAGAAAATGAGGGAAACCACATTTATCCAGCGCTGCTTTTGAGATCGAAGCTTTCCTGGAAAGGGAACCCTAGCAAAAAAAAAAAAAGAGAGAGAGAGAGAGAGACAGAGAGAGGAACCCAAAGGGTGTGAGGATTTCCCCCACAGGCCTCCCGGGTTGCAAGAGTTTCCTATTTGAATATTTTTGCCTCCTCCCATCTGCAAAACCTTCACAACCCAAGATAAAACGTCTACTTAAAATGCAATAAACGACAGCCTGTGTAAAAACGTGTTGCAACAGACATGGGTCTCTGTCCAAGGCCAAAAGAAAGGGAGACAGAGATGGAAAAGCATCCGTAAAAGCCAAGAGGCCTTCCCATCGAGGAGACGAGAAGCCACCCCACACACCGTGGAGCCCGGGCGGGGCAGGGAGGGGCGATTTGCAAGACCCCCCCCCAAAGGACCAGCAGGCGAGAGACCGGGGAGAGGGGGTGGGTGAGAGGGCAGGAGAAGCTTTTCCCCTCCTCTGACCTTGTGAAGTTTGTTGGCAGAGCCCCAGGAAGCACCTTTTAGCAGCCATCATCCCACCCGCCTTCCTGTAAGACCCCTGACTTAGTTTAGGGGCCTTTTCTGTCCCTGAGCCAGAAAAAAATGACATGTTCACATCTAGGAAGACGGAAGTTTGAGGAAAAAGTGGTTGGGGTGGCCTACCTGGCAGGGCTGTTGCCAGGACTACCGATACCATGTGAACTTGCAGCCCTCCCCCCAAAAAACAAAACAGGTCAAGTTGGGGTCAATCCAACTGCAAGGGTCTCCCTCCCCCTCCCATGCCCGTTTTCTCCCCCCCACCACCACCTTGGCTTGACATGAACCCTGCGAGGGAGGCCAGACCGAGCCACAAAGAGAAGGAGGGGGGGCTCCTCCGAGGGTGCCAGGATGGGGGGGGCCCTTGACCTGCGCCCCCCCCAGTCCGGCGCTGCATCCCAGGGCCTTCCTCCTCCTCCTCGTCGTCCTCCAGACAACCCTGCGAGGTGGTACAGGGAATTCCCCGCCCAGTTTCCCCCCCCCCAGGCTCGCCAGGCGCAGACTCGGGATCTAAAGCCGCCTTCGGGGGGGGGGAGGAGGAGAGGCTGCCCCTGTCCCCATCCCCCCCAAGACTACCCGCTCTAGGGGGGCGGGAGACCCCCCTCCTGCGTCGCACCTGGGCGGCCAGGTGTGGGTGTGCTCCCTCCTGGGAAGGGGGGGCAGGCTGGTGGTGGTGGGGGGGGGTCCCCTTCCAACCCCCTGAGCCCTGGGAGTGGCCATTCCTTCCCCCCCCCAAAGAAACTTTTCCGCGGGCGGCTCCTGCTTCCTCCCCCCTCCCCACCACCGCCACCACCGCCGAGATCAGGATCGGGCGTCGAGGGGGCGGTTCGACCCATTGCCCCCCCCCCACTACGACCCTATACCTTTCCTCGGCGGGTCCCTCCGTTTGGATCCGGCGCTCCCTAGGCTGGCGGGGGGGGGGGAGTTTAAGTGGCTCTCGGGGGATGGTGGGCTTTGTAGTGCCCGCGAGCAACTTTCCCCGCGCGGGGCCGCCTCCCTGCACGCGGCTTCCCAGCTGCGAGCGAGCCAGCCAGCGGGGGGGGGGGGAGGGGAAGGGGAGGGTGGAGGGTCATGTGATCGACCGTCTCCAATTTAAACTTGGAAACTCCAGCGGGGGAGCGAGGCCCCGAGGGCGGGCAGGATGAGGCCCTCCGCCGACCCGGACCGGGACCGGGACCCCACCGGGGACTACCTCCTGCAGGCGCCCGTTTTCCACCCGGTGAGGAGGGTGCCATAGGGGGTGGGGGGTGGGGGGGGCCTTTGTGGTTCTCCGGCGGACACCCCCCCCCCCGCTCGCTCCCTCGCTCGCTTGCCAGCTTGCAGGGAAGGGAGAAATCCACCACCAACAACAACAACTCATGTTACGGGGGGGGGGGGGGAGAAATCCCTCCAGAGGCCCTCCCCGTCCAAAGGGAGGGGGCAAAAGCGCGGGAGGGGAGGGGAGGGGAGGGGAGGGGGGAAAGCAAGCGACTCCTTCGGAGACGAACTCGCCTCCAGCCCTGGCAAGTCCTGTGCCAGCCAACAAACGACACCCCCCCCCCGCTGCCTTTAAAAGACAAAACGATTCCCTGGAGGCTGGGCAGCCTTGAGCCCAGCTGCATTTCGGGGAGGGGGGGGCACAGAGAGAGAGAGAGAGAGGCAGGTATGGTCACCTCTCTCTCTCTCTCTCTCTCTCTCTCTCTCTCTCACACACACACACACACACACACACACACACGCACACACACGCACACACACACACACACAAGGCGGGCTGGAGACTGGGTCCGTTTAGGAAAAAGAGTGGGATGGGTGTTGTGCCCCCCCCCCCAAGCAAACCAGGCACACAGAGTGTCTGACTCTGAACCTGCATGGAGGAACGGGGCCCCCTCCAACCATTGGTTTCGCAACCTTTATAGCCGGTTTTACCCACCCCCCCCCCCCCAGTGAGCTCAGGGTGGCCTCGGGCTTCACAGCCACCCTGTGAGGTAGGTCAGGGCAAAAGAAAGTGCGGGGGGGGAGGGAGGGAAATACATACACTGAGGGGGGTGTTGAAAGGGTTTCATTTAAAAAGAGATCTAGATTTATCTGCCTCTGGTAAATTGTTCCGGGCAGGTAGGCTCTGGACATACCTTAGAAGTGACAAATAAGTACATACAGGTTCCTCCATTTGCACCCCTACCTTCCTCTCTCTCTCTCTCTCTCTCTCTCTCTCTCTGTTCCTCCCCCCCCTCCAAGAGAGGGTTGCAAGTTAAAAAAAAAAAAACCCCTCAACGGGTGGGATCTGTGAGGCTGAGTTCCTCCCAAGGAGAAATGTCACTCTTGGAGGTAGAGGAGCAGCAGGTGGGAAGGGTATTTGGCAACCCTTGTGATGTACAACTCGCTTGACTTGGGGAGGGCTGCTTTGTCCCCCCCCTCCCCTGCAGGCCCTTCCATTCCTCACCACTATCTTCGGTGGCCTGGCTCCCGGGAAGATGGTTTTCGTGCAGGGCGTGATCTCGGTGGAAGCAGAAAGGCAAGTTTCCACATCAAGACCGGGATGGGGGTGGGGGGTGGGGAGAGCAAGGAAGCAGAGGACTGGGCAGCGGGCGGGGGGGGGGAAGAAGCATCCCATAAATTTCCCAATGGCCTAAAGACAGAGGTGCTGGCTGTTTGGGGGGGGGGGGGAGGGTCACCCCCCTCTGTTCACCCTCGGGGGGGCAGAAGGATGCATCCCACCAGTGCTCACGTCCAAAGGCCGTCCATCACTGGGGGGGGGGGATGATGGACTTTGGGGGGGGCATCTCCGTCCCTTCCACTTATGGGGTGGCCCTTCCTTTCTCCTAACAGTCTGTTCCTTCTCCCGAGCTGCCCGTGTCGGTGGCCTTCTCTACGTCTTGTGGCAGAGAGTCCCATGGCTAAACCCTCACCAACCCCCGTTTAGTCCCAGCCTCTGTTTCACTCACACCCCTTCACCCACCCACCCCACTTGGAGAGAAGCGAGGGGGGGGAAGGAGAGTTAGCCACAAAATGGCGAGTCCTGGGTTCCAATCCCTGCTCATCAATGAGGCTCACCGCTCTACTGAAGAAGGATGGCCGTTCACTCACTGCCTCCCTCACCACGACCTGCCTCGTGTCGCCTATTCCTGCAGTTGTGTGGTGTAAGGGCCACGTGGTCTTCTCTCCTCTATCCCCAGATCAAAAGCCCTTTCACTCTCCCATCACTGTCCCAGCAAACTCTCTGGACACAGAGGTCCTGGTAATTTTGGTGGGTAGAAATTTCCCAGGGAGGGAGGGAGGGAGCGTGAGTTCGTACTCAAACCACGGAGAAGCCCTGTGGGAAGGATCCCTTCCTCTTCCCCCCCCCCAAATAAAAACTCCAGTATCGATGCCTGCCCAGCCCAGAGGCCATGACCATCATCATCTCTCTCTCTCTCTCTCTCTCTCTCTCTCTCTCTCTCTCTCTCTCTCTCTCTCTCTCTCTCTCTCTGTGTGTGTGTGTGTGTGTGTGTGTGTGTGTGTGTGTGTGTGTGTGTGTGTGTGTGTGTGTGTGTGTGTGTGTGTGTGTGTGTGTGTGTGTGTGTGTGTGTGTGTGTGTGTGTGTGTGTGTGTGTGTGTGTGTGTGTGTGTGTGTGTGTGTGTGTGTGTGTTTTGCTCCTCCAGGTTCCAGGTGGACTTCCAGGTGGGTTGCAGTGTCAGCCCCCGGGCAGACATCGGCCTGCACTTCAACCCCCGTTTCCGACCACGTCCTCACGTGATCTGCAACTCCCTGGTCCACGGCCACTGGATGGAAGAGACAAAACTCCCCCACTTGCCCCTGAAGAGAGGGGACCGCTTCGAGCTCCTCTTTCTCTTGGAAGAAGACCACGTGAAGGTCGGGAGGAAGGGAGAGGGCAGGGGCCGTCGGGGGGGGGAGGCGGAGGGAAGAGAGGGATGGCGGTGCCGCCCCAGGAGAAGGGGCCCGTTTCTGAGGCCAAGGGGGTGGCTCATTCCTTCAGCTGGGAGGCACCTGATGGGAACCTGGCAGCCATTTGTGGTACCCCCCCCTGCAATGGATCATCAAAGAGGAAGGTGAGCAAAGGGACGCTTTGAGTTGCGTAAAACTGAAACATCCTTGGCTAATTTGGAAGTACAGAAGCCGAATTAGAAATGCTTTTCGTAATACAGACAAAATAACGGTCTGTCTCCCTGGTGTGGGGAAGATAGTGACCGTCCACGGGCTGATGAGGATGGATGATGGGAAACTTTAAAGGCCACCCACCCACCCACCCACCTACCTGCAATGTGGTTCTTTAAGCGAGGAGTGGCCCCTGGCGTCCAACCAAAAGCAGAGAAGGTCCGAAGGGAGGCAGGGGCTCTTATCCGCTCATTGGATCAAGGCCTGCCTTCTCTCAAGCGGTCACCTGAGGAGGAGGAGGAGGAGGAGGAGGGAAGAGGGAGGAGGGAGCGCTACGCCGAAGGACCACGGCTGGAGCCTTTGCTGTGGCTCGGGCCACGGACGAGAGAGGGTCAGCCAGGGCCCCGTTCTTCACTCTCTCTCCTCAGGTGAGCGTGAATGGGAAGCATTACGCCCAGCACCCTTTCAAGGTCCCGCTGGCCCAGATGGACACCCTGGGAGTTTCCGGAGACATCTTTGTGAAAACGATCGCCTTCCTTCCCAACAGTGTACGTTACTGAACTGTGGGACACGTGCACACCCACACCCGTGTTTGTGTTTCCCAGTCACCCAAGCAACCAGATGAAAGAGGCCGGGCTGGGAAAGGCAGGAAACGGACGTCATATCGGTCACCCTCTTGTCTGACTCAGAGGGTTTCTTGGTGGGGAGGGAGGGTAAGATCAGAAGCCTCCCCCCAAGCACAAGGAGAGTCTTGTGACTCCTTTCAGATTCATGGGAGGGGCGGATTGTCTTGTGGATGGTCCACCTCTTCAAGGGTGGAAAAGAGACTTTTTTTTTTTAATCTTTGAATACTGAAACAGACCAATGGGGGTTTTCGTTCACTGCCATGGGAAGGCGGGGGGGTGGGGGTGGCGGCATGGAGCCCTGCCAGCTTTGCTTTCTCCAGGGCTCTGCAGCCGCCCTCAGCAGCTGCCTTCCCACCAGATCCCATTTCAGGGCATCGGCTGCTCCGCCTGGCAGCAAGTTGGCTGAGGCCAGGAGGGAGGGGCCTCTCCTCCCCAGGCTCCCTCTGGGGGGAGCGGTCTTGGCCCCCATGGGCCCTTCCTCATCCGTCAGCAATGCTGGGCACTTCGGACTCCAGTCCTCTGGGCGGCTTCCCTTCCATTACCACCACCCACCAAACCAGGCCCGCGGTTTTTAAAAAGGACACGGGGGAGTGGGGGGGATCCAGTCGTGCCAAGCCTTCGGGAGGGTTATCTGAACCGTGCAAGGGTCAAAGCGACTGAGGGCCAGGAGTCCTGCCTCCCCAGGGTTGCCTCATGGCTGTGAATTTCTGATTTGTGATTTCCCTCCTTCCCTCCTCGTGCAGCCGTTTGCTACCAGCCGGGCTGGAGATGCTGTTGCCAAGGTAAGCCTGGCCTTGGGGGCTGGCCGGCTGGCTAGCCATGGGGAGCTGTAACTCCTGGCTTGCCAGCCCGGTCCTTTCTCAGAGATAATTTAGATGCGTGTTTTAACACCAGGCTCTCGCTTTAATTCCAACTGCTTTTTGATTTCCTTCCCCGCAGCCTCTGTTTCTGCGCAGTCCTGACCTGGTGAGTCTGAAGAGGCCGGGTTCTGCTCAACCTTCTCCTTCCCTGCCTTTGCGCCATTCCTTTGCTGCTCAGCCTGGTTTGCCTTTTCCTCCCCTTTCAGGAGGTGCCTCTGTCCCGCACACTTCCCGAGGGCTTCAGGCCAGGAGACAGCATGACCGTGCGAGGGTTGGTGTGTCCGGACCCCCAAGAGTAGGTTGGCAGCCCCCTCCCCCAATGCCACTCCACCGCCATCTCTGGCCTTGGCCAAAAGCACGAGCAGAAGGGGCTCGAGGGGTCCATGGAGAGCTTGAGCCTGTTTACTGGAAAGCAGTTTCCTCCTCGGTGGAGGCCGAGCACTCAGGAAGGGGGCATCGTTCGGGGGGGGGCGGGCAGCTGTGGACCTTTACAGTCCCTTCCAACTCACTCCCTGAGTCATGCCCAGTGGGGCAACCAACCCAGAGGATTTGCCACCACAGAGTTGCAAGTGGGAGTGTGGGCGCTTTGGCCGAGCTTTGCCGGGCGGTAGAGCACTGTCTTAGCAGGGAGTGCGAGCAGGCAGGGGTGTCCATGAGTGTGCGCGTGGCCAAACTATGCTGAAGGAGAACCCAGGCTCTTGCTTCCAAGGAAAACCTTTGGCTCCAAACTGAGTTTTGCTTTAGCCCCTATTTTTCATAGAAGCCCAGCCTGGGAATTCTCATTTGGCAGTAAAATTTATGAAAAGATAGGAACGTACCTGGCGTGAGCCTGAAATGTGCAGCAGGGGTTTCCTCGGGTGGGTCTGGATTTTGGCTCTCTTGTGGGTCTGCTCTGGCCCGTGAACTCGGGTTTCCTCCATGGACATTCTGGAAGGGAAGGAGAGAGGTGGTTGGCGTATGTTCTTTTTAGAAAATCTATTTCTACCGCCAGCTTTTTTGCAAGGGTCCACCAGTTCGTACCTTCCTATCCGTGGCGTCCCCCTACTAAGCATCTATGTCAGATCCTATGCTGGACTCTGAGGCCAGGGAGGGAGCCTTTGCCCTGCACGCAGCTCCCTGCCCTTCTCAGCCATGGGGCAGCCATCCTAGAAGCTACTCTCAAGACTCTTCCTTTCAGCTACCAATAAACTTTGCATCAATTTCCCAGGCTCCGGATCAGCTTGAAAACGCTGGACCCTTCCTGCTCCCTCTGGTGCTTCCACGTTTCCTTCACGGACAGGAGAATATTATGGGGCTCAGACACGGAGGAAGGCCACAGTTCTGGGGCAATGCTGGCCCCTTGCTTCCCCTTCCACCCCCAGCGGTACTTTGAGGTGAGAGCAAAGTTCGGCTCAGAAGTGCGCGCGCGGGGGGTGTGTGTGTGCTGTTCAAGGCAGAATCAAGGGAAGGGATGTGCAGGAGGTTGACCCGTGAGATTATCCTGCCATTTCTGGCAAAGCAGTCCCCCTACTCCAAGAAGACTTTTGGCCAGCTCACCGGGTCTGGGGTGCCTCCGATGACACCTTATGTTTCCTTTCCTGCAGCTGCTCTTCCTGCGCCAAGAGGACCAGGTGAAGGTGGCCCTGAATGGGACGCCCTTTGGACAGAGGCCGTTCCCTCAGCACCTCGCCCACTCGGCCCTGGAGCTGACCGTCGAGGGCAGCCTCGTGCTTTATGGGGTCCAGAACTCTTCCCAGACAAGCCAAGAGGCAGATGCCTGAAGCCACCCACCAGGAACTGCTTCCCCTCTTTGGGAAGGAACAGAGGGACACACACATACACACCAAGATGTTGGGGGGGGTCGAGGAGAGGACAGGCCAGGTTTGAACATCTCCACGGGTGAAAGACCGACCCCCTCCATCAAGACCCGGAGTTTAGGGGAAGGGCTGGGCTGACATCCCCTCACTTCTCACACGCAGGGATAGGGTTAGTGCCAGGGAAGCCTGGAAATATCTCCCACCTGTTATAGCCAAGAGCAGTAAAACTATATACAAAGCCAGATATGGAAATGTCCAGATATCTAACTCTGAATATTTACACATCCCTTTCTGGATATGCAAATCTACCTGGACCATCTGTTGCCTCGAAGGAACCACAGGAGTTCAGCCTGTTGCATATTTCTGCCGCGTGTGTGTACGTCACACTCGTTTGCCTCCAAAAGCATTAATAAAATCTTCTAGAACTTAAATTTTGTTATTTTTATCTCTGGCAGGGAAGGGAATGTTGCAGAAAAGAAATTACTGTTGTAACAAAGGTTCCCAAGTAACAGAAATCCAAAAGGCATGTTTGGGGGGGGGGGGAAGAATCCAGACGTCAAATCTTTATGTTGATGGTGGTGCAGCTGCTGCAGAAATGAAACTGCCAGGCAGGGACTCATTAAGGAAGAGTTTGAAAATAAATCTGACAGTATTGGTGCAGCCACAATTGTCATATTTTATGTCTCAAAAGAAAACACCCTTTCCAAGTGTGTGGAAAGGGGGCAGCTCGGATGATCGAGGAAGTGTGCCAGTTTTTTTATGGAGAAACAGGACAGCATTCAGAGCTCTTTTCCTTATACAAAAAAAGACAGGCAAGGCAGAGAGGACAAAAGGCGCCACGGGGAGAGAGTGAATGGAGGCGTCCGGTCTGGTGCGGGAGATTTGAACGAGAGGAAAGGGACCCCCCCCCTCCTCCTCGGAGCGCCTCGCTCACATCTTCTCTGGCACGGCTAGGGAGGGTTGGCCACCGGCCCGGTTGTTGTGAGAAAAGAAGAATTGCAAAAGAGACGACAGGCACGGTTTCCCATGGCTATGAATCGACTATCGGTCACCTCGGGTGTCAGAGGTGGGAGACTTCTAAAGAAGTGCAGCAGCAGCTGCCAAGCAAAGCAGAGCAATCCATGTTGAGACGTTTTAGGCTCCTAGGCAAGGAGTCTAGGAGCCTAAAACTCTCTCGTTCTCCTCCTTAAACACACCTAACAACAGCCCTGGTCCTAGAAGACAGCACACTCTTCGGTTTGGAGGACAGCAGTGTCTCTGAGCACATACAGAGTGCATGTGTGTGTTACCAGTGGGCAATGACTGCTTCACTGTAAGAGTCTTTGGCTAGCAGGCAGCATCTTCCAAAAAAAATAATAATTTTGGAGCCTAGAAATGAGGGGAGTCTGTGGAGGGACTCTGCTGACTTCTGTCCATTAAAGTAGATATAATTAAACACCAAATCCGATTTTTCGCACCAGCACTTTTTTTTAAAGAGTAGAAAAGCCTGAATACTTTAGATCACTCTCTGCTGGCTGTAATACTACACTGCACCCTGATGACCCAGTCTACCTTAAAGGCCTGTGTTCAAATTCTCCCTTGGCTATGAAACAGACAACCCGTGATTTGAGGAGAGTGCCCATTCCTTATACTGGAGCACCCTCTGGTGGATGGTTCTTGGCACTGTAGTCACCTGACCTCTTCTGGTTTCTTGGCTACAGTCTCTCCTTGGAATGATGATTGAATCTAGATATACAAAATCTGTCGGTATTTGAATTTCTTCATTGAAAGCCTTTAAGTGGTGCAGTTCTTCTGGAGTCATGATTTTGGCTTTCTTCCTGTTCAACTGCAGTCCTGTTTTGGCACTTTCTTCTCTCACTTTCATCTGGAGTCCTTTCAAATCATTCCTGGTTTCTGCCAGTAAGGTCTTATCCAGGTACCTGAGTTAATGCTCTCTCTCTCTCCCACCAGTAAGAACTGTTGCACTATAGGAATAGTGAGTGCTAGACATAAAGGTTGATGGGAGGAAACTAAATTAGTTTCAGTTATTTTGGCGTTATCTTCTGTGTACATGGACTGGGGCATTTGATTTTGGGTTTTGTATATTTATGTTCTATGTTTCACTGTGTTGTTTGTTTTATCATGTTGTGAAACACCCAGAGTAGCCTTGATAGGGAAGGAGGGAAGTAAGTAAGCAGCTTGTTAAATGTAACTTATCACTGTTGGGTGAATGTTACTTACCAGAGTTGGCTCCCTCCTTTGTAACACTAGGCTTGTGTTCTTCTTCCTCCTCCTCAGGTGTTAATGTATTTGGACAAGGGCGGTTGGTTCTATTTAGCCATAATAACATTTTCACCCAAGAGCAATAACATGGCCTGTAATCAACGCAGGCACTTGCGTGTGTTTGTTTAAAGCTTAAACTGATAAGAACTCACAGTGTTGGGAAGGAGTCCAAGGGGAAAGAAGCCACAACAGAGAGGAGCTTACAGGCACGTTGAGCCTCACGGCGAGAGGTCTCGATAAGGCTTGCTCCCACACTCCCTGGAAGGCCACCAGTCCCTCCTCTGTGCGCAGGTATGTATTTATGAGCCACGGGGAACTCTCAACAGCACCAGAAGGCCTCGTAGCTGCCCCTCCTCTCTTTCTCTGGGACCTCTGAGGAAGCGTCCTGGGTGTCAGGTTAAGCAAAGCTGTGTTGGGATGCACCCACAAACCTTTTCCACTTATGGCGGGATGAATATATGGCTTCCCGAAAATCCTGTAATAACTTTGCTGCTCTGCTTTTGCAAACTAAAAGCAGTGGCTTCATTTACTGAATCTAACCATCTCATATTCAGTCTTCTTTTCCTGTTGCATCCCACTTTTCCTAGTGTTATTTTCTTTCCAATGACGTTTTGCCTTCTCAGGATGAGCCAAAATACAAGAGCCTCCATGCAGCTGTGGTCAAAGAAAGCTAACATTTGTGAAATGAACAAAGGAACTTTGTAAAAGTTAAATGACTTTTCCTAATTCGATGTTTGAAGCCTAGAAATGTTTTGCTTGGCAGGGCACCCCTTCCAGTTCTGCGAACAAGGTGCCCGTTGGAAGGTTTATCTCAGAACTGAATGGCAATCAAAATGGGGGATCAAGATGGCTTAATTGCTTCCACGTGACTTAGAAGAAATTCCAATCCATTCAGGTCACAAGATGAGATGACAAATTTTATCTTCGGTATGAAAGACTAGCCAAAATTCTATACACGCACAGCTGAAAATATTCTGCTGTTGGATTATGAAAATCGGAAGAAAGAAATGACTGGGCACAAGAGTCTGGTCAGTCTCAGCAGGTTCTTTGACTGCAGCTCGGCCATTTATCCATCGGTCCCCTTCTCTGGGGCAGGGGCAGCCCAGCTGACCTCTGGGGTGAGCGTCCTCTTGCCTAAACCCAGACCAGAGTTTGGCAAGCTCCTCGTCACATGCTCACACGGGTTGCCAGATGGGTCACACAGTGAGTTGTGCAACATGACACACCTGTTTGAGTGTGCAAACGTGGTGGGGGGGCTGATGCCACGGCCCTCTGGTTCTGTCTTTGGAATCGCAGCAGGTGGCACAGAAGGCGTTCATCAAGACAACGGATGCCAGGCTGGCCAAGCCCCTCTTACATCCAAGAGGCAGCAGGCAGATTGCTAGCGACATTTCCGGCCACATTCCTGGAACTCTCAGGAGGGACCCACATCCAGGTCGAGGGTCCCTTTTAAAGGACATTCACAAACCAGGATACATCCATCAGGGGAGAGCCAGAGCGGCTGGAAATGGGAGCCCCCGGGGGGGGGGGCAGGCCAAAAGCCACCTGCGAGCTCAGCTGGAAGGTTCGGCCGACCATCAAGCAGATGCCGAGATAAACTTCCGCAATCTTCCAGAAGGGAACACTATAATTCGGAGTGGAAGTTAGAATGAAGTGGCTCTTGATTAAGTAGGAAGAGGTTGTTTTCTAAAGGAGAGAGGAGAAGAAGAAGAAGGCACCTGAACTATTCCCAGAGAAATGCAGGTGGGAGCTGGGATCGAAGCCAGCTGGGCCACCACTCGTTGGGGGTCCTGTGCTAATTCTTCCTGTGTGGCGGACCCGAAGGAAGCCAGAAGCGGCATCTGTCGGCCAGCCTGCTTTTTCGTTCCACAAAGAACCCGCAAGAGAAGGGGCAGAGCCGACCGAAGGGGCCAAGGCAGCCTTGCCGGGGCCTCCAGGGGAGCAGGCACGATGCAGAACAGGACCAGACGCCTCCCTCTTGCCTTCTCAGACCGTCCGCGGTGTGCAAGTTCCTCCTCCTTCAATGGACTCTCTCTCTCCTCCCAAGTGCAACACGAATGGACCCAGAAGCTGCCAACCCGATCTAACCCAAAGGCAGCCGCTCACGAGGGACCCACTTGCCAATTTCCCGGTCGCGATCACAACACCTGATGTTTCCCTTCCGTCTTCTTTTCATTGGGACCCTGTTCCTGAATGTAGGGGACCAGCTCAACTAAAAGTGGGGAAAACCGAGGGGGTGAGGATGGGGGTGGGAGGGGGCTCATGGAGTGTGTTGAATCCTTGCGTCCCACATCCCTAAAATCCAGAAACAGCCGGGAAACTCCTCTGTGCCCTTGTGGCCACTTGGCTCTCGCTCAGCCTGGCAGGTAAAGGGGCCAAAGCAGGCAGCCTCTGAGGTTGTCCTGGCCCTCCTTCTGGCCAGTGGAGTCCCTAAGGCCACTTTCCTCTCCCGGCCTCCCCACCACCCCCCCAGCCCTGGGCGGGGCTTCTCCTCCTATATCAGCCCTCCCGCCTCCCGCCAGGCACTCGGGATCACCCTCCTTGCTCCAACAGACATGGCTTCCTCCTGGACAGGCTGCTGCCTTCTGGCCCTGGCCTTCCTGCTGTTCCCGGGGCAGCTGGCTCAGGGCAAGGCAGGGCCCTGGTCTCCCTTCAGCTCCCTTCCGCCACCGCAAGTCCTCCGGCCAAAGCAGCAGGCGATGATGTACCGCCAGGCAGTCCAAGCCCACAAGCTGGTCCTGGATTACTTGAATCAGAAGCACAACGCCACCTTTTACCGGGCACCAGGAATGAAAACCCACGTCACGATAGACGTAAGATGTGGGCAGAAGCGCCAAGAGGATGGCGGAGAGGCTCCGAGGGAGGGATCGAAGGACGGGCTCTCGACAGGGCACCGGCGTTCACCTGGGACTCCAGGGGACGGCCGGGCGGTTTGTCCCTCCACCTGGCAGGACCGTGAAAAGGTTGCCCGGGGAGGAGGGGGAGGGGGAGGGGGAGGAGAGGGAGGGAGGATGGGAGGTTCCAGGAGCTCTCCCTGTAGTCTCATGGAGCTCCCTTCGTCTGCATTTCAGATGGTGTTTGGGCATGCCTACCACGTGAATACCCTGCTGGTGAGCGCAAAATGCCCAGAAGGCTACACCGACGTGGATCCCACCAACTGTGAGATGGCACCCGATGCTCCGGTGAGGAAAGAGGATTTGAAAGTGGGGGCAGGGGACAGGGTGGGGGCCGAGGCTTGGCAGCGCCCGCCACACACCGACTTAAGCAAAACTAACAAGACAAAATCCTGTTTGTTCTGTCCTCCCATTCTTTTCTACGGTCCGTTGCTGCAGCAGCTGGCTGGGCCCTGAGTTTCCCAAGGAGGTCTTCCTAGACACACCCTAGTGCAGGCTTGGGAGCCATCCAAGCGCTTGCGTTTCAACCACACTGAACAGATGGGTCGGAGAGAAGAGGATTCTGCCTCCAGAAGAGGTTTAGAACTCCTACAAGGTCTTAAGCATGGAGCCCCATGATCATAGAGTCTTGGAGCTGTGGTTTCCTGGCAGCCAACTGGAGTAGCAGCAGGCAAAGAGAGGGAAGCCCCAGCCACTGCAAGCAGCCATAGTATGGGGGTGGGGTGTATATGCAGAAGGAGAGGGCACCGTATTTGAATGACTGGCTCTCTGTGTGGAAAAGGGGAGAGACCGGCCAGAGGGTTCCGCTGTGCCGCACCTCTCCAAGAGGAATCACCTACCTTGGCCAGCTGTGGAAACCGATCCCCTGAATCTGCCAGAGATCCCATCCATGACTTGCACAGAGCTGTGAAAAAGGCAAGACAAGAATCAACAGACAGAATCTAGCTGAATATTTACGTAGGTGTAAGTGCCACGATGTCACTTGGAGCAGTCAATAGCAGCTGACAATTCCTAGTTACGTGTTACTCCCATGACTTGGGGGGGCACCTGCAGATTGAACTGGCCTTTCCCAGCTGCAAAAGAACGCTGGCAAATTCCCCCCCCCACTCTTTTCCAAGGCCACATTCTCCCCCCAAACTACCTCCTAAAGGCAGAATCTCTAACCATGCAGCTGCCAGTCATGGAGGCCGTTTCTCATTGCCTTTTCCTCTTTTAATCTGTGCAGAAAATGGAGTGCAATGTGCTGGTTGTCTTCCTTTTTGAGAATGAACACCCCCACATTAGCGAGGTCAGTTGCCGGGAGTTCCAAGGGCCGTTGGCAAACCTGACCGCCGCTGCGGAAAAAGAAGAGGAGGAGGAGGAGGAGGAGGAGGAG
Source organism: Pogona vitticeps (assembly GCF_051106095.1). Taxonomy (NCBI): domain Eukaryota; kingdom Metazoa; phylum Chordata; class Lepidosauria; order Squamata; family Agamidae; genus Pogona; species Pogona vitticeps. The sequence goes on from NC_135797.1 coordinate 14,366,648, forward strand.
GAGGAGGAGGAGGAAGATGAAACAGAAGAGACGCCTTGCATCTGAGGGCCGAAAGGAGAGGGGTTCCTCCTTCTCCCTGTAACTGGGCACATTCACACCTGACATTTCTGTCCTTAAGGCGTCCCTGAGAAGCCCGGCAGGGATTGCCCCGCCTGTCGGAGGCAGGCACGGTCTCTTCAGAGAACTAAAGGTTAGCATGAGGCATAGAGTTGGCGTGAGGCTTGTGCTTTTTTTCTTCTGGGGGTGAAAGGAAAAGCAGTAAGACCTACGGAAGCCATAATGTGACTGGTGCTCAAGAAATACGTCTGCCCTCCCTCCCTCCCTCCCTCCCCCCTTGGCCTCTCGGGGACACATTCCCAGCAAGATGCTCTGTACACGATCACAGAGCACAGATTTCTGACTCCTGTCCTCTGAAGAGGCCCATGGCCACAGAGACTGGCGAAACGTTAGGAAGAAAAACCTTCCAGAACACGGCCAAAGAGCCCGGAAAACCCACAACCACCAGACACTTTCTCCCCTCCCTCCCCACAGACCAGGCTGGTCTTGCAAGGAAAAAGCCCTGCCAAGCACAGGTGTGAACAAGGGTGGCCATTCCTGCATCTTTTCACCTGTTAAAACTAGACAGGCTGCTTCGACCATCTTTGGCTGCAGGTTTTAGCCTTGTTTTCAATCAAAAAATAAAAGAACTCTGCATGCAATTGAAACCGTGGCCCCAACGCTGGAAGGAGGAGCCAAAGGGGCCCTTCCTGGGCCCTTCCTCCCCCCCTCCGGCTCCTTCTCCCCGGGGTGGGGGGGTGGAGGTGGGGAATCGATGCTGACCTGGCTTCCTGAAAACGCTTTTGCCAGAGCCCCTCCTCTGGCAGCTTCACTCGGTTGGCTTCACTCGGTTGGGGGGGGGGAAGGGGGCGGAGAAGGGGGGAGGAGCTCACGGTTTCCAGGCAGGTGCCCAAGCCAAAGACCCGGCGGCCACCTGGCAGGCCGCGGCATCCCTGGAGAGCTCCCTCCGCTGCCTCTGTGGCTGATGGGCTAGGCCGGGGGGGGGGGGTCGGACCAAGAGAGCCGCCACCCTCTGGCGGGAGGGGGGGCCCTTCCTGGACGAACATCCCGCCGGCCTCTCAGCCCAGGACCCACCGGCGTGGGTGCAAAGGGAACAAGAGGGGCTGCACGATCCTCCTAGCCATGGGCGAATGACCTGGGGATTCTGGGCTTTGTAGTTCCCCCAAAAGGAGCGTTCCCCGGGTCTGGACTGATCCTTGGGGCAGGAGAGAGGCAGGGGGTTGGTGGTGCAGCCTCATAGGGCGGGCAGTTGGGAAGGAAGGAAGGGAGGGAGAGGGTCCGTTGCTCGGAGTGACACCCCCCCCAGGGAACCCTTGCTTGGGGGGGGGGCGGAGAGTATCAGACGGCTTTACCTGTGCGCACATTATCCGGGGGGGGCGCTACGACGGATGAGTCGTGTAGTCCGCCACGTGACCGTCCGCCTCCACCCCTTGGAAGAGGGAGCGCCAGGCAGGAAGGCAGGCAAGAAGCCCCCCCCCCCAAAAAAAGTGTACCCCCTCCCCTGGCAAAGCCCCCCCCCCACGAAGGACGACGCGGGGGAGATGCAGTGTCCAGGACTCGGATAGAAGCCTGGAAGACCGCATCCGGGCGCTCTAGGCTAAAAGACTTGGAGAGCCGACCCTCTGAGATCAGGATGCTAGAGCGCCCCTGGGGAAGCGGCCAGGCCTGCGGCGCTCGGCACATACGGCCATCGAGCTGGGCTCCTAGAGTGTTTCCATGGCATGGAGGACCTCAGGCCCATTACATCAGAGAGTCCAGAGGGTAAGAGCGCCCAAGCGTTCTTCTCCCCTCCCCGTCCCCGCAAATGGCGTGGGAAGACGGGTGGCCCTCAAGGGGGCCCAAAGGTACGCGGACGGCCTCGCTGCTTGGGCGCTTTGGGGGCAGAGCCCCACTCCCTCCAAAGCCGCCCCACGTGCCAATGGCGCTTCAATGGCGTTGAATCCCGACCCACGTGCCTGTCTGTGCTTGACATCCCATCAAGATTCAGGGAAAGACGAAGCCCCTGATCTGATGGGGACCTGGGCGGGGGGGCAAATGCTTCATTGCCATGGGAGGCAGGAAGGGGGTGGAAAGGAAGGCCGCGCTGCATCTCCCCGCCCTGTCCAGAAAATATTAACTGGCTCTTGCTACAGAAGAACCCTGCGAAACTGCCCGGCAATCTAGACACCCAGAACTGACAAATCCCACGCCCACAGTATCGAGTCCAATTCACTGATCTGTAGCTTCCTGCATTGAATATCAGTCGTCCTCTTGAGGGTTGGGACACCAGTCAGGAAAAAAAGGCACGAGGAGGTTTCCTCCTCCCTAGTCCCTGCGAGAGCGAGGCGTCCTTCCTCTTCCTCCTCCTCCTCCTCCTCCTCCTCGGTCCATCTTGGGATGGTTCCCCCCCCCGCCCCCAGCAGGAACAGTTTAGGTGCCCGGGTTTTCATTCCACAAGCTGGGAAGCTTGGGGGGGGTTTGTGTGAAATGATTAGGGTCCTCCGGCCTGAGGCTGCCAGCAGAGGGAGGTGAGAACTGGCCAGGCAGGCGAGTAGAGGAGCCGTCTAGCACGCTTGGACTCAGAGGGCCTTTCATGCTGACGTTCTAACCTTTGGAACTCAGAGGGCAGGTCCTATGGGCCCGCCTCTTCCTTTAAGTAACCATAGAGCTGTTCTAGCCTTTGGAAATCAGAGGGCAGGTCCTCCAGGCCCGCCTCTTCTTGCAAGTCGCCATGGAGCCGTTCCAGCCAACGGAAATCAGAGGGCAGGTCCTCAGTGCCTGCCTCTTCCTGCAAGTCGCCATGGGGACCTTCTAGCCCTTTACACTCGGAGAGCAGGTCTTCTGGGCCGCATCTTCCTGTCCCGTTGCCATGGCAACGCTGGGACGCTAAAAGTCGGTGCATCGGGCTTTTTCCCCACCGTGTCTCCCCAATTTTTGCCCCACCTGCCCCTGTGGCAACCAGAATCTGTTCCGGCTGCCCGCCGGTGGGAGACCCCGGCCTGCACAGAACACTGGGCCGCCCGGGGACAGCAGCTAGGTAAGGAGGCCCGTGGGTGAGGGTGGGGTGAGTGCTGGGCCCCTCCTCCCCCACCCCACCATGGGCTTTGTAGTCCTTTAGGACAGGAATCTAATCCAAGGTGGGAAAGGCAGTCTTCGGGATTTTTCAAGTTTTGGGGCATGTGCAGAGTTACAGTTGGTCTCCTCCCCATGAGGCTGGCCCTTAAGGAAAGGATTAAAGGGGGTCTGGGTGGATTTCCCTCCCTCTCTCCCTCCCTCTCTTTGCCTCCAAACGCCATAGGAAATGCAGGGCGGGACTCAGCCTCTTAGTGGTCTCTCTCATGTTTCACTGTATGAAGTGATTTAAAGTTCTTCATGGTTGTTTTTTTTATATATTTATTTTGTTTTGTTTTATTTATTTATTCATTTGATTTATATAGCACCCGCCTGTTAGCGTTCCCTAGCCTGCAGAGTCACAGTGGAGCCACAGGATGGCGCCCTTTTCGTTAGGGTGAAGGGGTAGTGTTACCAACCTGCATAGTAACAGTGGAGCCACAGGGAGGCGCCCTTTTCATGGGGTTGAAGGGGTAGCGTTCCCTAGCCTGCAGAGTCACAGTGGAGCCACAGGAGGGCGCCCTTTTCGTGGGGGGTGAAGGGGTAGCGTCCCCTAGCCTGCAGAGTCACAGTGGAGCCACAGGAGGGCGCCCTTTTCGTGGGGGGTGAAGGGGTAGTGTCCCCTAGCCTGCAGAGTCACAGTTGAGCCACAGGAGGGTGCCCTTTTTGTGGAGCTAAAAGGGTAGCGTTCCCTAGCCTGTAGATTTGCAGTCGAACCACAGGAGGGCACCCTTTTTGTGGGTTAACCTCTCATGTGGATGTATCTGTCCTGGCCCCTCCGTCCCTGGTTATTGGGGTAGGCCACTTGGGGTGTTTTTCAGACTTCTAGGCACGCAGAGTTCCCATTTCAGAAAGGCCTTGGTGATGGACAGCCATAAAAGTGTCCCAGCAAGTCTGTGCTAAGGGGTATCTTCTTTGGGACCCCTCACACACAATGGTCCAGCTCCTGATGCTCCTCCGCCAACCAGAGGCTAATTCTTAGAGGGGCTTTTTCCATTTTTTTGTCTCTCCTTCTGCCGTGTACAAAAAGGCCCAGCCCTGTTGGACTGAGTAGCTAGCTACTTTCATTTCCCATTTATGTAATTAAAGCATTCATAATTCTTGCGATTCTTATCACCTTTATTAGGTCTTTTTCAATTAACAAAAAATTCAGTCTGCATGCAAATACCTGTTTGTTTGTTTATTTTATCTATCCAGAGATTTTAAGAAGCAGCATTTCAGCGTAGGTTGTAATCTCAATATGCTGGCTGGGGATTCTGGAAGGTCTAAACAGAGGCTCCGTTTCATAGGACAGATCAGTTTTCAAGTTGTTGCACATGCTGCATTAGGATTGTCCTGTGTTATGACTATCTAATATTGGGAAGAACATTTAATGGTTTAGAATTTGATGCATCAGGTCAATGAAAGGTTATTTTACGATGCAGAATACATAGAGTCAAGTTTTTGTATTTTAAAATAAAATGAGAAGGATGTTGTGCCAATGATGCATGGTATCAGAATGATAATACTATAAATCAGAAGGATAAAAAAATATTCAGAAAATAGTATGGAATTATTAATTTAGAGACATTGTCTGCATTAGGGAATCATATCACGAAAATAAAGCATGGAAGTTCCTGACATAGTTTTAGACATGTAATAAATAATTTCTTCATTTAAAATATTTTTTCTCCACTCTGTTCCTACAAAAAGAACCCAAGACAGCTTCCATCATTAAAGACCTAATGTTACAAGCTGAGAACCTTAATTATTGAAATATTAAAGAAGTTTGAGTATCAATATCTGAACAAAATGTTATTGAAAACTGTTACAAAAACAGATTTAGAAGCCAGAAAATTCAATCCAACCCGTTTCTTATCTTCTGTCATTCGTTGAGGAAAAGCCTGCCTGAAGAGACAGGTCTCCACCTGCTTGGACAAGGACAGCACGGAGAACACTTCTCCTTTCAGGGAAGAGATGCAGCTTACCAGGAGCAAGATGCTCACAAAGCATCATGTCAGGTTACCGGGTTTGTTTTTTCACAGCCAAAACCAAAGATTTTGTGTCCTTGTAAAGGGTAGAGTTAGTTCTTGTGGACTGAGGTCCATTTCAGGAGTCAAGAACCTGTGCTGCTTTTAAGATCACAAGTTCCCCCTTTAGGCATTTGAAGGGGGACTCCTGGATGACTTCCAAGGAGGGGGAGCCGTATTCTTCAGGCTTTCCCCACCGAAATTCCCATGGCTGGAGGTGAGGCGGGGAGGACCAGTTTTTCCATAAGAGGATCAAGAGTACCAAGCTGTTAAAGAAGACCCAGGCATAGTAAGCGAAAAATAGAAAGCAAAAAAGAAAAAAAGAAAAAAGAAAGAAAGAAAGAAAAAAGAAAAGAAAAAAAAGAAAAGGAAAGTGTGCTGCTTCTATACCACCCCATAGTGCTTCAAGCACTCTCGGGGTGATTTACAAGTTAATTATGCAGGCTACACATTGCCCCCCCAGCAAGCTGGGTACTCATTTTACCGACCTCAGAAGGATAGAAGGCTGAGCCAACCTTGAGCCGGCTACGTGGGAGAGAACCCCAGGTCGTGAGCAGTTTTGGCTGCAGTACAGCAGTTTAACCAGTGCGCCACAAGGCTCTCATAAGGATGGAGGTTCCATATGGAGCTGTAGTTTTCTCCATTTTCCTTCAACCAAAGTTAGAAAAAAATAATATTTGAACGACTGTGACAAACTAGCGCTAATTTGGCAGCAACGGGTTGTGATGCAGGGCAACGGCAACAGAGTAAGGTCACGTTCATTTACCGAGAGGATGTCGCACAAAGTTGACAGCCAGCGGCAGAGGTGGGAAAAAATATCTTGAAACTCAGGTTTCCAAGATACTATTATTTATTCATTTCATCTAAAATACTTTTAGCCCGCCTTTCTCCTTAAAGAGGCCACTTACATTGTTGAAAGACAATAGTTAAAAGCAGAAAGAAGGACTATCCAACAGTGGTTTACATCATTACAAGGCCATATTTAAAGTTAGGACCAATGAATACAGAGAGGCACCTTACATCAACAAAATATTATATTAAAGGTAAAAGCAATATGTGAATATTAGAAATGAACAAAGTAAAATCACTCTGAATAAAGCAAAACACAAGTAGTAGTAAACATCCAGTCATAGGTATAATGCATGAAAATCCACCTAAAAACCACACTTAGGTAGGCAGACACTCCGGGAAGAGTTGCCTGAAGAGAAAGGGCTTTATAGGTCAAAGCCAGCTGTTTAAATTGAGCCCAGAAACCGATCGGCAGCCTGCGGAGCTGCCATAACACGAGGGCGAGGCGATCCCTATCAGGAACCACAGTCCGCAATCCGGCCACCACGTTTTAGTCCTGCGGAAGTATCTTGACACTTTCTATCGACGCGACCAGTTGGAGCCTGTTACCCAATCTGGATTGATTCTTAAGCTACAATAAAGGGTACTTCTTGAGCCCACAATCACTCCTTATGATAAACTACCCCTATGGGCTTAACTCCCACCCCCACTCCACCTGCACAGAAGGCTAGACTGCTGGTCTCCTTCAGAAGCAACGCCGACGCAAGGCCAGAGGCGTGGGATGTACGATGAGCAATTGCCTCCATGTGAAGATCCCTGAGCGGTTGCAGAGCGGATCCCGTCTGTTTATGGATCTCCATAGGAAGATAGCCAAAATAACCCCTGAAGGGATTTCCTTTTCCCCGTCATCCTATAAAGAAAAATACAGAATCAAATGTCCTGTACAGAATCCCCATCCTAAAAAGACAGCTATAGATTGCTTACACGTTCCTCTATATAGGAAGAGACACGAAAGCATCCTTGAAGGAAAGCCCACGAAGGGATTTCCTTCGTCCTGTCATCGTACAAAGAAGAAACTAATCCCGGCACATTAACGTTAAGAAGCACATTAACATCAAAAGCATTAGTTTACATTTTGTTTCTTTCTCTTCTGGCAGGTATTAAGAAAAAGAAACCACCACAGCACACGTTCCTTTATCGATACTAATAGAGAAAACGGAAGCTCCTATTCCACACGTTTATAGAAGACGTTTCGGCCGCTCTATGAAGGCGCAAGCACCTCCTCTCGACGTCTCCGATGCTCCCATTAAGGCAAAGTAAAATATTTAGTCTCACCGGATCGCTTCCTACAAATCCGCTTCATCTAGAGAACCTGACAAATAGCCCTGCAACTTAGACCACGGTGTAGATTTTATTCATTTAAAGTTTTTCAACCCTGTTTTCCTGCTAAAAACAGGACCCAAGGGGACTCACAGCATTAAAAGACAATATTTAAAAGTTAAAATCAGTCATTAATTCCAAAAATTGTATAACATCGTTATTCCTATCATGATTATTGTTAACAAAAATACCCAGTTTGCTGTAGTAGAGAGAGCATGTTAATAAATCAGCAAGCCTGGGTTCAAATACCCACCAAGACGAGTAACACTGAATTAAACAAGAGCATTGAATTAAACATTCTGCTGTTGGATGAAAATTGGTATCATTCACTTTGAAACCTAGGCGTTATGTTTCTTGCATAGAATTTTTCCATCCAGAACACACAGGCAGGGGTGGCTGCCAGTTTTTGTTTATTAAGTACATGCCTAGAAGAGACAAACCCACTGCTTTATTTTCCTGTTTGGGAATGTCTTCTTTTTTTTGTTTTGTTTTGTTTTTGTCACACCCCCTGAAAGAGGTTTTGGGGGGAAAGAACATTCCTTAGGCAACATTCGATTCCCTGAAATAAAGCCAATGTTGCATAAGTCGTTGTTTTGTCTGGTGGTTTTTTTTAAACGCACACTTAGAATGGCCAAATTAGAAATTCCAAGTTCCCGATTTATTTAGTAGATTTGGACACCCCAGTTGAAGAAAACTAAGATTGACCAGTGCCTGATGTTTCATCCGAGAAGCCAAAATAGGAGGACAGTCTTTTTAGGCAGCACTATTTTTATTCAGAAATACATATTCATTTTGTTGCAGGTTCATTTCATTTTGCGGTTGAGTCATTCTAGCAGCCTGTCATCATGCAAGAGGAAATATTTTGAACGAAGCTGCAGCTTAATAGTCTGCAACACAGAGGAAACCATGAAGTCCTTGAAATTACTGAGCCAAAACCTTTGGACAGCACAAGATCCATTAAGAAGAGGTTGTTTGGCTATTTGATGGGGTCGGGCTTGCAGACAGCAGATGAGACCCTCCTGGGGGGGGGGATTTCAGTACAGGTCCCCGACTATAGGTTTTATCAGAGAGAGCCTAGATTTCCAAACAACCGCAGGCAACTAAAAAGGAAGGTAAAAAACGACTTGACTTTGTGTAGAAAAGGCTGCCAAGGTGGATCAAACCTTTTCTAGGGGCTCGTCAGATGGAAACACCCCCCCCGCCCCGCTGAACACCCAATTTATCACACACACACCCCAACAAACTTTGAACGTTGATCTGAAGACGGGGGAAAAAGGCTTCTTGGTCAGGCTTGGCTACCTGAAATCCGAAACGAACTTGGGGAGCAAGCGAAGAAGAAGCAGCAAGAGCAGCAGCCGCCGCCGCCGCCGGTCTCCTCAGGTTGACGATACAGCGGCCAGCCAGCAACCCCCCCCCCCGTTTCGTTTAAATACGAAACGCGCGAGGTGAGGGGCTACACGTGACGAAACGGTATCCTTGATTGGCTCTACGTCACGAGACGGCCCAGTTAATTGGGGGGCGTATCGGGCAGTGGATTGAATTCAACCAGTGGGCTTTAAAAAAACCCGGGAGGAGGCGGTGCTGCGGAAAGTGAGGGAAATGCCGCTTGAGGGGTGTTTCGACTTCAGGTTCCCATGCGAAAGCAAGTCGGGGTCGTTCTCGTGCGGGGGCTGGGGGGGGTTTGAGTTCTATGCGGGGAAGCGTTCGAGGTACTAATGAAGGGACTGTGCCGTGCCAGAGGTGGTTTTTGTTTCTTTCGTTGGTTAAGCAAAAGAGACAAGAGGTTAAGAGTGTCTAGGGTTCCGTTGGGGAGGTGCACCTCTTTGTACGAATCAAGTGAAGGGGGAGCGTTTGAGTGTTTTACCTTTCCTGGGAAAGGTTTTTGAAAATTTGAAAGGTTTTGAGAGGAAAAGGGAACGAGTTGCTCTAAGGGGTCCGTGTTGCATCGTTAAAGGGCATTGCGGAGGTGCGGTATTTAAATGACTGAAAACTGAAATCTTGTAGGCGGCAGTGATTTGAGTAAATTGCATGTGGGTTTTTGTTCGTTAGGGTTTACTTATTTGTGCAGTCGTAATTGTGCGTTTGAATTCTTATTTGAAAAGAAATGTTTAAAAAAAATTCAAGAAGTTGTCACTGGATTATGGGACGGTGATTTGGAAGCGAGGTATTTAAAGCTCTGCAAGGTGAATTGTTTGAGGTCACAGCGATCGGTATAAATAGCATGTGGGTTTCTGTTCTTTAGGGTTTACAGTTCTGGTTCCTTTTGTATTAATTAGCGCCATCCCAAGTGCGGTACGGAGCGTGTATGTGAAGAGCAATGTTTAAAAAATCGGCGTAAGGGGTGTGCAATGCATTGTGGGAGCGTGGTGAGAAATGAGCGTTTAAAGTAGGGTTCGGGTTAAAGTAGCGCAAGGTGTATTTTTGGAGTTGAGAGAGATGTGAATAAATTCGGTGCGGCTTTGTTCGTGTCGTTTAATCGTTTCAAATGTGGTTTTGGAGAGCACATTTGTGGAACGCATGGAGGAGGGTTTGTAGAAACGATTGAAAGCTTTATGTAAAGAGAAGAATGGTAGGGGAGAGTCGGGATGGGAAAAAGAGTGTAAAAGGGCTAAAAGTGAAAGCGTAAGAAAAAGCAAGGAAGTTGCATTTTGTTGAACTGAACGTGAGCTGCAAGAGTTGAGGTTTGAAGGGTTTAAATGCGTGATCTGCGTAAAAGGGTCCCATAATGCATCGTGGAGGGTTTCTAGCACTGTTTTTCAAGATTGGTGTAAAAATAAGAATTGGAGGGGAGAGTTGGGCTGGTAAATTGAGTGGAATATGAAAAAGAAGTGTGAACAGATACAAATAGAAGGCGAGATGGAATTTTTTGAGCTCACTGTGACCTAGAAGGCAGCAGGATTGAGGGTTTTAAATATCAATCGGGTTGTAGTAATGTTATAAGGAGAGAGCTGTAGGTTAGGTGCTGTAGAGGTGGATGGCAGCTAACTGAGTGGGGGGAGGGGCAGAGTAGAAGGGGGAAGGGCAGAGTAGGGGCGCAGAGGAGAGGGTGGGGTGGAGCCGAGGGGGGCAGAGTAGGGAGGGGCCAGAGTAGGGGGGGTGGAGCAGAGGGGGGCAGAGTAGGGAGGGACCAGAGTGGGGGGGGTGGAGCCGAGGGGGACAGAGTAGGGAGGGGACAGAGTAGGGGGGGTGGAGCGGAGGGCGGAGCCGAGGGCAGGGCGGAGGAGAAGGTGGGGCGGGGCGGAGCCGCGGGAGGGGCAGATTTTTTGGCGGTGCGGGCTCGCGCGCGCGCGCGCGCGCGAGCCCGCACCGCCAAAAAATCTGCCCCTCCCGCGGCTCCGCCCCGCCCCACCTTCTCCTCCGCCCTGCCCTTGGCGAAGCAAGGGCGAACCCACACCTCGCAAAAAATCTGCCCCTCCCTCGGCTCCACCCTGCCCTCTGCGAAGCAGGTGCAAGTCTGCGCCTCCCAAAAATCTGCCCCTCCCCCTGCTCCGCTCCGCCCTCTCCTCCACTCCGCCCTCTCCCCTGCACCACCCTCTCCTCTGCCCCACCCTCTGCTCCACCCCTCCCCCTGCTCTTACTGTGCCGTAACCCTAAAGTTGAACACGACTGGACAAAAATTGTCAACGGGAACCTTTACCTTTAAAGGTTAAAGGTTAAAGGTTAAAGGTTAAAGTTAAAGGTTCCTGTTTACAATTTTTGTCCAGTCGTGTTCAACTTTAGAGGTGGTGCTTATCCCTGTTTTCAAGCCACGGAGCCAGTGTTTTCTCCAAAGACAATCTTCCGTGGTCACATGGCCAGTGCGACTTAGACACGGAACGCTGTTACCTTCCTACCGAGGTGGTCCCTACGTATTTACTTGCATTTGTATGCTTTCGAACTGCTAGGTTGGCAGGAGCTGGGACAATCGATGGGAGCTCACTCCGTCGTATGGATGTGACCTTACAGCTGCAGATCTATAGACCTTACAGCACAGAGGCTTCTGTGGTTTAGCCCACAGCGCCACCAAGAGGGTTGTGTAGGCATCCTTCAGTCTCGAAAGACTATGGTAGTGTGCTCTGTATGGAGGACTTGGAACAGCGTCTAGTGTGGCTGAGGAGGCCAATTCGAGAGTTGCAATCTCTTCCACACTGAAGACAAATCCAATCTGTCCCATGTCCAGCTCCCTGGTTTTGCTTCCTTTGTGACTTCCTCTTTGCCTCAGCCTGCTGGACAAGGGTCTCTTCAAATTGGGAGAGGCCGTGATGTACTGCCTGCCTCCAGGCTGAACGCAAGCGGGTTAGGGTTAGGGAAATTAGGGTTAGGGGAATTAGGGGAATTAGGGGAATTAGGGGAATTAGGGGAATTAGGGGAATTAGGGGAATTAGGGTTCGGTTTCGGTTTCGGTATTGGGATTAGGGTTCGGTTGTGGTTTTTGTTGTGGTTTCGGTTGTGGTTTCGGTTTTGGTTGTGGTTTCGGTTGTGCTTTCGGTTGTGGTTTTGGTATTAGAGGTCGGTTGTGGTTTCGGTTTTGGTTTCAGGATTAGGTTTCGGTTTCGGTATTAGGTTTCGGTTTCGGGATTAGGTTTCGGTTTCGGGATTAGGTTTCGGGATTAGGTTTCGGTTTTGGGTTAGGGTTAGGGTTAGGTTTCGGGTTAGGTTTCGGGTTAGGGTTAGGGTTCGGGTTAGGGTTAGGTTTCGGGTTAGGGTTAGGGTTAGGTTTCGGGTTAGGTTTCGGGTTAGGTTTCGGGTTAGGTTTCGGGTTAGGTTTCGGTTAGGGTTAGGGTTAGGTTTCGGGTTAGGTTTCGGGTTAGGTTTAGGGTTAGGGTTAGGTTTCAGGTTAGGGTTAGGTTTCGGGTTAGGGTTAGGGTTAGGTTTCGGGTTAGGGTTAGGTTTCGGGTTAGGTTTCGGGTTAGGGTTAGGTTTCGGGTTAGGGTTAGGTTTCGGGTTAGGGTTAGGTTTCGGGTTAGGTTTAGGGTTAGGGTTAGGTTTCGGGTTAGGGTTAGGGTTAGGTTTCGGGTTCGGGTTAGGGTTAGGGTTAGGGTTAGGGTTAGGTTTCGGGTTAGGGTTAGGGTTAGGGTTCGGGTTCGGGTTAGGGTTAGGGTTAGGGTTAGGGTTAGGGTTAGGGTTAGGTTTCGGGTTCGGGTTCGGGTTAGGGTTAGGGTTAGGGTTAGGGTTAGGTTTCGGGTTAGGGTTAGGTTTCGGGTTAGGTTAGGGTTAGGGTTAGGTTAGGTTTCGGGTTAGGGTTAGGGTTAGGGTTAGGTTTCGGGTTAGGGTTAGGTTTCGGGTTAGGTTTCGGGTTAGGGTTAGGTTTCGGGTTAGGGTTAGGTTTCGGGTTAGGGTTAGGTTTCGGGTTAGGTTTAGGGTTAGGGTTAGGGGTTAGGGTTAGGGTTAGGGTTAGGTTTCGGGTTCGGGTTCGGGTTAGGGTTAGGGTTAGGGTTAGGTTTCGGGTTAGGGTTAGGGTTAGGGTTCGGGTTCGGGTTAGGGTTAGGGTTAGGGTTAGGGTTAGGGTTAGGTTTCGGGTTCGGGTTAGGGTTAGGGTTAGGGTTAGGGTTAGGGTTCGGGTTAGGTTTCGGGTTAGGTTAGGGTTAGGGTTAGGTTAGGTTTCGGGTTAGGGTTAGGGTTAGGGTTAGGTTTCGGGTTAGGGTTAGGTTTCGGGTTAGGTTTCGGGTTAGGGTTAGGGTTAGGTTTCGGGTTAGGTTTCGGGTTAGGTTTCGGGTTAGGGTTAGGGTTAGGTTTCGGGTTAGGTTTCGGGTTAGGTTTCGGGTTAGGTTTCGGGTTAGGTTTCGGGTTAGGTTTCGGGTTAGGGTTAGGGTTAGGTTTCGGGTTAGGTTTCGGGTTAGGGTTAGGGTTAGGGTTAGGTTTCGGGTTAGGGTTAGGGTTAGGGTTAGGGTTAGGGTTAGGGTTAGGGTTAGGTTTCGGGTTAGGGTTAGGGTTAGGGTTAGGGTTAGGGTTAGGGTTAGGTTTCGGGTTAGGGTTAGGGTTAGGTTTCGGGTTAGGGTTAGGGTTAGGTTTCGGGTTAGGGTTAGGTTTCGGGTTAGGGTTAGGGTTAGGGTTAGGGTTAGGTTAGGGTTAGGTTTCGGGTTAGGTTTCGGGTTAGGGTTAGGTTTCGGGTTAGGGTTAGGGTTAGGGTTAGGTTTCGGGTTAGGTTTCGGGTTAGGGTTAGGGTTAGGGTTAGGGTTAGGGTTAGGGTTAGGGTTAGGGTTAGGGTTAGGGTTAGGGTTAGGTTTCGGGTTAGGGTTAGGGTTAGGGTTAGGGTTAGGGTTAGGGTTAGGGTTAGGGTTAGGGTTAGGGTTAGGGTTAGGGTTAGGGTTAGGGTTAGGGTTAGGGTTAGGGTTAGGGTTAGGGTTAGGGTTAGGGTTAGGGTTAGGGTTAGGGTTAGGGTTAGGGTTAGGGTTAGGGTTAGGGTTAGGGTTAGGGTTAGGGTTAGGGTTAGGGTTAGGGTTAGGGTTAGGGTTAGGGTTAGGGTTAGGGTTAGGGTTAGGGTTAGGGTTAGGGTTAGGGTTAGGGTTAGGGTTAGGGTTAGGGTTAGGGTTAGGGTTAGGGTTAGGGTTAGGGTTAGGGTTAGGGTTAGGGTTAGGGTTAGGGTTAGGGTTAGGGTTAGGGTTAGGGTTAGGGTTAGGGTTAGGGTTAGGGTTAGGGTTAGGGTTAGGGTTAGGGTTAGGGTTAGGGTTAGGGTTAGGGTTAGGGTTAGGGTTAGGGTTAGGGTTAGGGTTAGGGTTAGGGTTAGGGTTAGGGTTAGGGTTAGGGTTAGGGTTAGGGTTAGGGTTAGGGTTAGGGTTAGGGTTAGGGTTAGGGTTAGGGTTAGGGTTAGGGTTAGGGTTAGGGTTAGGGTTAGGGTTAGGGTTAGGGTTAGGGTTAGGGTTAGGGTTAGGGTTAGGGTTAGGGTTAGGGTTAGGGTTAGGGTTAGGGTTAGGGTTAGGGTTAGGGTTAGGGTTAGGGTTAGGGTTAGGGTTAGGGTTAGGGTTAGGGTTAGGGTTAGGGTTAGGGTTAGGGTTAGGGTTAGGGTTAGGGTTAGGGTTAGGGTTAGGGTTAGGGTTAGGGTTAGGGTTAGGGTTAGGGTTAGGGTTAGGGTTAGGGTTAGGGTTAGGGTTAGGGTTAGGGTTAGGGTTAGGGTTAGGGTTAGGGTTAGGGTTAGGGTTAGGGTTAGGGTTAGGGTTAGGGTTAGGGTTAGGGTTAGGGTTAGGGTTAGGGTTAGGGTTAGGGTTAGGGTTAGGGTTAGGGTTAGGGTTAGGGTTAGGGTTAGGGTTAGGGTTAGGGTTAGGGTTAGGGTTAGGGTTAGGGTTAGGGTTAGGGTTAGGGTTAGGGTTAGGGTTAGGGTTAGGGTTAGGGTTAGGGTTAGGGTTAGGGTTAGGGTTAGGGTTAGGGTTAGGGTTAGGGTTAGGGTTAGGGTTAGGGTTAGGGTTAGGGTTAGGGTTAGGGTTAGGGTTAGGGTTAGGGTTAGGGTTAGGGTTAGGGTTAGGGTTAGGGTTAGGGTTAGGGTTAGGGTTAGGGTTAGGGTTAGGGTTAGGGTTAGGGTTAGGGTTAGGGTTAGGGTTAGGGTTAGGGTTAGGGTTAGGGTTAGGGTTAGGGTTAGGGTTAGGGTTAGGGTTAGGGTTAGGGTTAGGGTTAGGGTTAGGGTTAGGGTTAGGGTTAGGGTTAGGGTTAGGGTTAGGGTTAGGGTTAGGGTTAGGGTTAGGGTTAGGGTTAGGGTTAGGGTTAGGGTTAGGGTTAGGGTTAGGGTTAGGGTTAGGGTTAGGGTTAGGGTTAGGGTTAGGGTTAGGGTTAGGGTTAGGGTTAGGGTTAGGGTTAGGGTTAGGGTTAGGGTTAGGGTTAGGGTTAGGGTTAGGGTTAGGGTTAGGGTTAGGGTTAGGGTTAGGGTTAGGGTTAGGGTTAGGGTTAGGGTTAGGGTTAGGGTTAGGGTTAGGGTTAGGGTTAGGGTTAGGGTTAGGGTTAGGGTTAGGGTTAGGGTTAGGGTTAGGGTTAGGGTTAGGGTTAGGGTTAGGGTTAGGGTTAGGGTTAGGGTTAGGGTTAGGGTTAGGGTTAGGGTTAGGGTTAGGGTTAGGGTTAGGGTTAGGGTTAGGGTTAGGGTTAGGGTTAGGGTTAGGGTTAGGGTTAGGGTTAGGGTTAGGGTTAGGGTTAGGGTTAGGGTTAGGGTTAGGGTTAGGGTTAGGGTTAGGGTTAGGGTTAGGGTTAGGGTTAGGGTTAGGGTTAGGGTTAGGGTTAGGGTTAGGGTTAGGGTTAGGGTTAGGGTTAGGGTTAGGGTTAGGGTTAGGGTTAGGGTTAGGGTTAGGGTTAGGGTTAGGGTTAGGGTTAGGGTCTAGGGTTAGGGTTAGGGTTAGGGTTAGGGTTAGGGTTAGGGTTAGGGTTAGGGTTAGGGTTAGGGTTAGGGTTAGGGTTAGGGTTAGGGTTAGGGTTAGGGTTAGGGTTAGGGTTAGGGTTAGGGTTAGGGTTAGGGTTAGGGTTAGGGTTAGGGTTAGGGTTAGGGTTAGGGTTAGGGTTAGGGTTAGGGTTAGGGTTAGGGTTAGGGTTAGGGTTAGGGTTAGGGTTAGGGTTAGGGTTAGGGTTAGGGTTAGGGTTAGGGTTAGGGTTAGGGTTAGGGTTAGGGTTAGGGTTAGGGTTAGGGTTAGGGTTAGGGTTAGGGTTAGGGTTAGGGTTAGGGTTAGGGTTAGGGTTAGGGTTAGGGTTAGGGTTAGGGTTAGGGTTAGGGTTAGGGTTAGGGTTAGGGTTAGGGTTAGGGTTAGGGTTAGGGTTAGGGTTAGGGTTAGGGTTAGGGTTAGGGTTAGGGTTAGGGTTAGGGTTAGGGTTAGGGTTAGGGTTAGGGTTAGGGTTAGGGTTAGGGTTAGGGTTAGGGTTAGGGTTAGGGTTAGGGTTAGGGTTAGGGTTAGGGTTAGGGTTAGGGTTAGGGTTAGGGTTAGGGTTAGGGTTAGGGTTAGGGTTAGGGTTAGGGTTAGGGTTAGGGTTAGGGTTAGGGTTAGGGTTAGGGTTAGGGTTAGGGTTAGGGTTAGGGTTAGGGTTAGGGTTAGGGTTAGGGTTAGGGTTAGGGTTAGGGTTAGGGTTAGGGTTAGGGTTAGGGTTAGGGTTAGGGTTAGGGTTAGGGTTAGGGTTAGGGTTAGGGTTAGGGTTAGGGTTAGGGTTAGGGTTAGGGTTAGGGTTAGGGTTAGGGTTAGGGTTAGGGTTAGGGTTAGGGTTAGGGTTAGGGTTAGGGTTAGGGTTAGGGTTAGGGTTAGGGTTAGGGTTAGGGTTAGGGTTAGGGTTAGGGTTAGGGTTAGGGTTAGGGTTAGGGTTAGGGTTAGGGTTAGGGTTAGGGTTAGGGTTAGGGTTAGGGTTAGGGTTAGGGTTAGGGTTAGGGTTAGGGTTAGGGTTAGGGTTAGGGTTAGGGTTAGGGTTAGGGTTAGGGTTAGGGTTAGGGTTAGGGTTAGGGTTAGGGTTAGGGTTAGGGTTAGGGTTAGGGTTAGGGTTAGGGTTAGGGTTAGGGTTAGGGTTAGGGTTAGGGTTAGGGTTAGGGTTAGGGTTAGGGTTAGGGTTAGGGTTAGGGTTAGGGTTAGGGTTAGGGTTAGGGTTAGGGTTAGGGTTAGGGTTAGGGTTAGGGTTAGGGTTAGGGTTAGGGTTAGGGTTAGGGTTAGGGTTAGGGTTAGGGTTAGGGTTAGGGTTAGGGTTAGGGTTAGGGTTAGGGTTAGGGTTAGGGTTAGGGTTAGGGTTAGGGTTAGGGTTAGGGTTAGGGTTAGGGTTAGGGTTAGGGTTAGGGTTAGGGTTAGGGTTAGGGTTAGGGTTAGGGTTAGGGTTAGGGTTAGGGTTAGGGTTAGGGTTAGGGTTAGGGTTAGGGTTAGGGTTAGGGTTAGGGTTAGGGTTAGGGTTAGGGTTAGGGTTAGGGTTAGGGTTAGGGTTAGGGTTAGGGTTAGGGTTAGGGTTAGGGTTAGGGTTAGGGTTAGGGTTAGGGTTAGGGTTAGGGTTAGGGTTAGGGTTAGGGTTAGGGTTAGGGTTAGGGTTAGGGTTAGGGTTAGGGTTAGGGTTAGGGTTAGGGTTAGGGTTAGGGTTAGGGTTAGGGTTAGGGTTAGGGTTAGGGTTAGGGTTAGGGTTAGGGTTAGGGTTAGGGTTAGGGTTAGGGTTAGGGTTAGGGTTAGGGTTAGGGTTAGGGTTAGGGTTAGGGTTAGGGTTAGGGTTAGGGTTAGGGTTAGGGTTAGGGTTAGGGTTAGGGTTAGGGTTAGGGTTAGGGTTAGGGTTAGGGTTAGGGTTAGGGTTAGGGTTAGGGTTAGGGTTAGGGTTAGGGTTAGGGTTAGGGTTAGGGTTAGGGTTAGGGTTAGGGTTAGGGTTAGGGTTAGGGTTAGGGTTAGGGTTAGGGTTAGGGTTAGGGTTAGGGTTAGGGTTAGGGTTAGGGTTAGGGTTAGGGTTAGGGTTAGGGTTAGGGTTAGGGTTAGGGTTAGGGTTAGGGTTAGGGTTAGGGTTAGGGTTAGGGTTAGGGTTAGGGTTAGGGTTAGGGTTAGGGTTAGGGTTAGGGTTAGGGTTAGGGTTAGGGTTAGGGTTAGGGTTAGGGTTAGGGTTAGGGTTAGGGTTAGGGTTAGGGTTAGGGTTAGGGTTAGGGTTAGGGTTAGGGTTAGGGTTAGGGTTAGGGTTAGGGTTAGGGTTAGGGTTAGGGTTAGGGTTAGGGTTAGGGTTAGGGTTAGGGTTAGGGTTAGGGTTAGGGTTAGGGTTAGGGTTAGGGTTAGGGTTAGGGTTAGGGTTAGGGTTAGGGTTAGGGTTAGGGTTAGGGTTAGGGTTAGGGTTAGGGTTAGGGTTAGGGTTAGGGTTAGGGTTAGGGTTAGGGTTAGGGTTAGGGTTAGGGTTAGGGTTAGGGTTAGGGTTAGGGTTAGGGTTAGGGTTAGGGTTAGGGTTAGGGTTAGGGTTAGGGTTAGGGTTAGGGTTAGGGTTAGGGTTAGGGTTAGGGTTAGGGTTAGGGTTAGGGTTAGGGTTAGGGTTAGGGTTAGGGTTAGGGTTAGGGTTAGGGTTAGGGTTAGGGTTAGGGTTAGGGTTAGGGTTAGGGTTAGGGTTAGGGTTAGGGTTAGGGTTAGGGTTAGGGTTAGGGTTAGGGTTAGGGTTAGGGTTAGGGTTAGGGTTAGGGTTAGGGTTAGGGTTAGGGTTAGGGTTAGGGTTAGGGTTAGGGTTAGGGTTAGGGTTAGGGTTAGGGTTAGGGTTAGGGTTAGGGTTAGGGTTAGGGTTAGGGTTAGGGTTAGGGTTAGGGTTAGGGTTAGGGTTAGGGTTAGGGTTAGGGTTAGGGTTAGGGTTAGGGTTAGGGTTAGGGTTAGGGTTAGGGTTAGGGTTAGGGTTAGGGTTAGGGTTAGGGTTAGGGTTAGGGTTAGGGTTAGGGTTAGGGTTAGGGTTAGGGTTAGGGTTAGGGTTAGGGTTAGGGTTAGGGTTAGGGTTAGGGTTAGGGTTAGGGTTAGGGTTAGGGTTAGGGTTAGGGTTAGGGTTAGGGTTAGGGTTAGGGTTAGGGTTAGGGTTAGGGTTAGGGTTAGGGTTAGGGTTAGGGTTAGGGTTAGGGTTAGGGTTAGGGTTAGGGTTAGGGTTAGGGTTAGGGTTAGGGTTAGGGTTAGGGTTAGGGTTAGGGTTAGGGTTAGGGTTAGGGTTAGGGTTAGGGTTAGGGTTAGGGTTAGGGTTAGGGTTAGGGTTAGGGTTAGGGTTAGGGTTAGGGTTAGGGTTAGGGTTAGGGTTAGGGTTAGGGTTAGGGTTAGGGTTAGGGTTAGGGTTAGGGTTAGGGTTAGGGTTAGGGTTAGGGTTAGGGTTAGGGTTAGGGTTAGGGTTAGGGTTAGGGTTAGGGTTAGGGTTAGGGTTAGGGTTAGGGTTAGGGTTAGGGTTAGGGTTAGGGTTAGGGTTAGGGTTAGGGTTAGGGTTAGGGTTAGGGTTAGGGTTAGGGTTAGGGTTAGGGTTAGGGTTAGGGTTAGGGTTAGGGTTAGGGTTAGGGTTAGGGTTAGGGTTAGGGTTAGGGTTAGGGTTAGGGTTAGGGTTAGGGTTAGGGTTAGGGTTAGGGTTAGGGTTAGGGTTAGGGTTAGGGTTAGGGTTAGGGTTAGGGTTAGGGTTAGGGTTAGGGTTAGGGTTAGGGTTAGGGTTAGGGTTAGGGTTAGGGTTAGGGTTAGGGTTAGGGTTAGGGTTAGGGTTAGGGTTAGGGTTAGGGTTAGGGTTAGGGTTAGGGTTAGGGTTAGGGTTAGGGTTAGGGTTAGGGTTAGGGTTAGGGTTAGGGTTAGGGTTAGGGTTAGGGTTAGGGTTAGGGTTAGGGTTAGGGTTAGGGTTAGGGTTAGGGTTAGGGTTAGGGTTAGGGTTAGGGTTAGGGTTAGGGTTAGGGTTAGGGTTAGGGTTAGGGTTAGGGTTAGGGTTAGGGTTAGGGTTAGGGTTAGGGTTAGGGTTAGGGTTAGGGTTAGGGTTAGGGTTAGGGTTAGGGTTAGGGTTAGGGTTAGGGTTAGGGTTAGGGTTAGGGTTAGGGTTAGGGTTAGGGTTAGGGTTAGGGTTAGGGTTAGGGTTAGGGTTAGGGTTAGGGTTAGGGTTAGGGTTAGGGTTAGGGTTAGGGTTAGGGTTAGGGTTAGGGTTAGGGTTAGGGTTAGGGTTAGGGTTAGGGTTAGGGTTAGGGTTAGGGTTAGGGTTAGGGTTAGGGTTAGGGTTAGGGTTAGGGTTAGGGTTAGGGTTAGGGTTAGGGTTAGGGTTAGGGTTAGGGTTAGGGTTAGGGTTAGGGTTAGGGTTAGGGTTAGGGTTAGGGTTAGGGTTAGGGTTAGGGTTAGGGTTAGGGTTAGGGTTAGGGTTAGGGTTAGGGTTAGGGTTAGGGTTAGGGTTAGGGTTAGGGTTAGGGTTAGGGTTAGGGTTAGGGTTAGGGTTAGGGTTAGGGTTAGGGTTAGGGTTAGGGTTAGGGTTAGGGTTAGGGTTAGGGTTAGGGTTAGGGTTAGGGTTAGGGTTAGGGTTAGGGTTAGGGTTAGGGTTAGGGTTAGGGTTAGGGTTAGGGTTAGGGTTAGGGTTAGGGTTAGGGTTAGGGTTAGGGTTAGGGTTAGGGTTAGGGTTAGGGTTAGGGTTAGGGTTAGGGTTAGGGTTAGGGTTAGGGTTAGGGTTAGGGTTAGGGTTAGGGTTAGGGTTAGGGTTAGGGTTAGGGTTAGGGTTAGGGTTAGGGTTAGGGTTAGGGTTAGGGTTAGGGTTAGGGTTAGGGTTAGGGTTAGGGTTAGGGTTAGGGTTAGGGTTAGGGTTAGGGTTAGGGTTAGGGTTAGGGTTAGGGTTAGGGTTAGGGTTAGGGTTAGGGTTAGGGTTAGGGTTAGGGTTAGGGTTAGGGTTAGGGTTAGGGTTAGGGTTAGGGTTAGGGTTAGGGTTAGGGTTAGGGTTAGGGTTAGGGTTAGGGTTAGGGTTAGGGTTAGGGTTAGGGTTAGGGTTAGGGTTAGGGTTAGGGTTAGGGTTAGGGTTAGGGTTAGGGTTAGGGTTAGGGTTAGGGTTAGGGTTAGGGTTAGGGTTAGGGTTAGGGTTAGGGTTAGGGTTAGGGTTAGGGTTAGGGTTAGGGTTAGGGTTAGGGTTAGGGTTAGGGTTAGGGTTAGGGTTAGGGTTAGGGTTAGGGTTAGGGTTAGGGTTAGGGTTAGGGTTAGGGTTAGGGTTAGGGTTAGGGTTAGGGTTAGGGTTAGGGTTAGGGTTAGGGTTAGGGTTAGGGTTAGGGTTAGGGTTAGGGTTAGGGTTAGGGTTAGGGTTAGGGTTAGGGTTAGGGTTAGGGTTAGGGTTAGGGTTAGGGTTAGGGTTAGGGTTAGGGTTAGGGTTAGGGTTAGGGTTAGGGTTAGGGTTAGGGTTAGGGTTAGGGTTAGGGTTAGGGTTAGGGTTAGGGTTAGGGTTAGGGTTAGGGTTAGGGTTAGGGTTAGGGTTAGGGTTAGGGTTAGGGTTAGGGTTAGGGTTAGGGTTAGGGTTAGGGTTAGGGTTAGGGTTAGGGTTAGGGTTAGGGTTAGGGTTAGGGTTAGGGTTAGGGTTAGGGTTAGGGTTAGGGTTAGGGTTAGGGTTAGGGTTAGGGTTAGGGTTAGGGTTAGGGTTAGGGTTAGGGTTAGGGTTAGGGTTAGGGTTAGGGTTAGGGTTAGGGTTAGGGTTAGGGTTAGGGTTAGGGTTAGGGTTAGGGTTAGGGTTAGGGTTAGGGTTAGGGTTAGGGTTAGGGTTAGGGTTAGGGTTAGGGTTAGGGTTAGGGTTAGGGTTAGGGTTAGGGTTAGGGTTAGGGTTAGGGTTAGGGTTAGGGTTAGGGTTAGGGTTAGGGTTAGGGTTAGGGTTAGGGTTAGGGTTAGGGTTAGGGTTAGGGTTAGGGTTAGGGTTAGGGTTAGGGTTAGGGTTAGGGTTAGGGTTAGGGTTAGGGTTAGGGTTAGGGTTAGGGTTAGGGTTAGGGTTAGGGTTAGGGTTAGGGTTAGGGTTAGGGTTAGGGTTAGGGTTAGGGTTAGGGTTAGGGTTAGGGTTAGGGTTAGGGTTAGGGTTAGGGTTAGGGTTAGGGTTAGGGTTAGGGTTAGGGTTAGGGTTAGGGTTAGGGTTAGGGTTAGGGTTAGGGTTAGGGTTAGGGTTAGGGTTAGGGTTAGGGTTAGGGTTAGGGTTAGGGTTAGGGTTAGGGTTAGGGTTAGGGTTAGGGTTAGGGTTAGGGTTAGGGTTAGGGTTAGGGTTAGGGTTAGGGTTAGGGTTAGGGTTAGGGTTAGGGTTAGGGTTAGGGTTAGGGTTAGGGTTAGGGTTAGGGTTAGGGTTAGGGTTAGGGTTAGGGTTAGGGTTAGGGTTAGGGTTAGGGTTAGGGTTAGGGTTAGGGTTAGGGTTAGGGTTAGGGTTAGGGTTAGGGTTAGGGTTAGGGTTAGGGTTAGGGTTAGGGTTAGGGTTAGGGTTAGGGTTAGGGTTAGGGTTAGGGTTAGGGTTAGGGTTAGGGTTAGGGTTAGGGTTAGGGTTAGGGTTAGGGTTAGGGTTAGGGTTAGGGTTAGGGTTAGGGTTAGGGTTAGGGTTAGGGTTAGGGTTAGGGTTAGGGTTAGGGTTAGGGTTAGGGTTAGGGTTAGGGTTAGGGTTAGGGTTAGGGTTAGGGTTAGGGTTAGGGTTAGGGTTAGGGTTAGGGTTAGGGTTAGGGTTAGGGTTAGGGTTAGGGTTAGGGTTAGGGTTAGGGTTAGGGTTAGGGTTAGGGTTAGGGTTAGGGTTAGGGTTAGGGTTAGGGTTAGGGTTAGGGTTAGGGTTAGGGTTAGGGTTAGGGTTAGGGTTAGGGTTAGGGTTAGGGTTAGGGTTAGGGTTAGGGTTAGGGTTAGGGTTAGGGTTAGGGTTAGGGTTAGGGTTAGGGTTAGGGTTAGGGTTAGGGTTAGGGTTAGGGTTAGGGTTAGGGTTAGGGTTAGGGTTAGGGTTAGGGTTAGGGTTAGGGTTAGGGTTAGGGTTAGGGTTAGGGTTAGGGTTAGGGTTAGGGTTAGGGTTAGGGTTAGGGTTAGGGTTAGGGTTAGGGTTAGGGTTAGGGTTAGGGTTAGGGTTAGGGTTAGGGTTAGGGTTAGGGTTAGGGTTAGGGTTAGGGTTAGGGTTAGGGTTAGGGTTAGGGTTAGGGTTAGGGTTAGGGTTAGGGTTAGGGTTAGGGTTAGGGTTAGGGTTAGGGTTAGGGTTAGGGTTAGGGTTAGGGTTAGGGTTAGGGTTAGGGTTAGGGTTAGGGTTAGGGTTAGGGTTAGGGTTAGGGTTAGGGTTAGGGTTAGGGTTAGGGTTAGGGTTAGGGTTAGGGTTAGGGTTAGGGTTAGGGTTAGGGTTAGGGTTAGGGTTAGGGTTA
>NC_135798.1:0-7500 GCF_051106095.1 Pogona vitticeps
AACCCTAACCCTAACCCTAACCCTAACCCTAACCCTAACCCTAACCCTAACCCTAACCCTAACCCTAACCCTAACCCTAACCCTAACCCTAACCCTAACCCTAACCCTAACCCTAACCCTAACCCTAACCCTAACCCTAACCCTAACCCTAACCCTAACCCTAACCCTAACCCTAACCCTAACCCTAACCCTAACCTAACCCTAACCCTAACCCTAACCCTAACCCTAACCCTAACCCTAACCCTAACCCTAACCCTAACCCTAACCCTAACCCTAACCCTAACCCTAACCCTAACCCTAACCCTAACCCTAACCCTAACCCTAACCCTAACCCTAACCCTAACCCTAACCCTAACCCTAACCCTAACCCTAACCCTAACCCTAACCCTAACCCTAACCCTAACCCTAACCCTAACCCTAACCCTAACCCTAACCCTAACCCTAACCCTAACCCTAACCCTAACCCTAACCCTAACCCTAACCCTAACCCTAACCCTAACCCTAACCCTAACCCTAACCCTAACCCTAACCCTAACCCTAACCCTAACCCTAACCCTAACCCTAACCCTAACCCTAACCCTAACCCTAACCCTAACCCTAACCCTAACCCTAACCCTAACCCTAACCCTAACCCTAACCCTAACCCTAACCCTAACCCTAACCCTAACCCTAACCCTAACCCTAACCCTAACCCTAACCCTAACCCTAACCCTAACCCTAACCCTAACCCTAACCCTAACCCTAACCCTAACCCTAACCCTAACCCTAACCCTAACCCTAACCCTAACCCTAACCCTAACCCTAACCCTAACCCTAACCCTAACCCTAACCCTAACCCTAACCCTAACCCTAACCCTAACCCTAACCCTAACCCTAACCCTAACCCTAACCCTAACCCTAACCCTAACCCTAACCCTAACCCTAACCCTAACCCTAACCCTAACCCTAACCCTAACCCTAACCCTAACCCTAACCCTAACCCTAACCCTAACCCTAACCCTAACCCTAACCCTAACCCTAACCCTAACCCTAACCCTAACCCTAACCCTAACCCTAACCCTAACCCTAACCCTAACCCTAACCCTAACCCTAACCCTAACCCTAACCCTAACCCTAACCCTAACCCTAACCCTAACCCTAACCCTAACCCTAACCCTAACCCTAACCCTAACCCTAACCCTAACCCTAACCCTAACCCTAACCCTAACCCTAACCCTAACCCTAACCCTAACCCTAACCCTAACCCTAACCCTAACCCTAACCCTAACCCTAACCCTAACCCTAACCCTAACCCTAACCCTAACCCTAACCCTAACCCTAACCCTAACCCTAACCCTAACCCTAACCCTAACCCTAACCCTAACCCTAACCCTAACCCTAACCCTAACCCTAACCCTAACCCTAACCCTAACCCTAACCCTAACCCTAACCCTAACCCTAACCCTAACCCTAACCCTAACCCTAACCCTAACCCTAACCCTAACCCTAACCCTAACCCTAACCCTAACCCTAACCCTAACCCTAACCCTAACCCTAACCCTAACCCTAACCCTAACCCTAACCCTAACCCTAACCCTAACCCTAACCCTAACCCTAACCCTAACCCTAACCCTAACCCTAACCCTAACCCTAACCCTAACCCTAACCCTAACCCTAACCCTAACCCTAACCCTAACCCTAACCCTAACCCTAACCCTAACCCTAACCCTAACCCTAACCCTAACCCTAACCCTAACCCTAACCCTAACCCTAACCCTAACCCTAACCCTAACCCTAACCCTAACCCTAACCCTAACCCTAACCCTAACCCTAACCCTAACCCTAACCCTAACCCTAACCCTAACCCTAACCCTAACCCTAACCCTAACCCTAACCCTAACCCTAACCCTAACCCTAACCCTAACCCTAACCCTAACCCTAACCCTAACCCTAACCCTAACCCTAACCCTAACCCTAACCCTAACCCTAACCCTAACCCTAACCCTAACCCTAACCCTAACCCTAACCCTAACCCTAACCCTAACCCTAACCCTAACCCTAACCCTAACCCTAACCCTAACCCTAACCCTAACCCTAACCCTAACCCTAACCCTAACCCTAACCCTAACCCTAACCCTAACCCTAACCCTAACCCTAACCCTAACCCTAACCCTAACCCTAACCCTAACCCTAACCCTAACCCTAACCCTAACCCTAACCCTAACCCTAACCCTAACCCTAACCCTAACCCTAACCCTAACCCTAACCCTAACCCTAACCCTAACCCTAACCCTAACCCTAACCCTAACCCTAACCCTAACCCTAACCCTAACCCTAACCCTAACCCTAACCCTAACCCTAACCCTAACCCTAACCCTAACCCTAACCCTAACCCTAACCCTAACCCTAACCCTAACCCTAACCCTAACCCTAACCCTAACCCTAACCCTAACCCTAACCCTAACCCTAACCCTAACCCTAACCCTAACCCTAACCCTAACCCTAACCCTAACCCTAACCCTAACCCTAACCCTAACCCTAACCCTAACCCTAACCCTAACCCTAACCCTAACCCTAACCCTAACCCTAACCCTAACCCTAACCCTAACCCTAACCCTAACCCTAACCCTAACCCTAACCCTAACCCTAACCCTAACCCTAACCCTAACCCTAACCCTAACCCTAACCCTAACCCTAACCCTAACCCTAACCCTAACCCTAACCCTAACCCTAACCCTAACCCTAACCCTAACCCTAACCCTAACCCTAACCCTAACCCTAACCCTAACCCTAACCCTAACCCTAACCCTAACCCTAACCCTAACCCTAACCCTAACCCTAACCCTAACCCTAACCCTAACCCTAACCCTAACCCTAACCCTAACCCTAACCCTAACCCTAACCCTAACCCTAACCCTAACCCTAACCCTAACCCTAACCCTAACCCTAACCCTAACCCTAACCCTAACCCTAACCCTAACCCTAACCCTAACCCTAACCCTAACCCTAACCCTAACCCTAACCCTAACCCTAACCCTAACCCTAACCCTAACCCTAACCCTAACCCTAACCCTAACCCTAACCCTAACCCTAACCCTAACCCTAACCCTAACCCTAACCCTAACCCTAACCCTAACCCTAACCCTAACCCTAACCCTAACCCTAACCCTAACCCTAACCCTAACCCTAACCCTAACCCTAACCCTAACCCTAACCCTAACCCTAACCCTAACCCTAACCCTAACCCTAACCCTAACCCTAACCCTAACCCTAACCCTAACCCTAACCCTAACCCTAACCCTAACCCTAACCCTAACCCTAACCCTAACCCTAACCCTAACCCTAACCCTAACCCTAACCCTAACCCTAACCCTAACCCTAACCCTAACCCTAACCCTAACCCTAACCCTAACCCTAACCCTAACCCTAACCCTAACCCTAACCCTAACCCTAACCCTAACCCTAACCCTAACCCTAACCCTAACCCTAACCCTAACCCTAACCCTAACCCTAACCCTAACCCTAACCCTAACCCTAACCCTAACCCTAACCCTAACCCTAACCCTAACCCTAACCCTAACCCTAACCCTAACCCTAACCCTAACCCTAACCCTAACCCTAACCCTAACCCTAACCCTAACCCTAACCCTAACCCTAACCCTAACCCTAACCCTAACCCTAACCCTAACCCTAACCCTAACCCTAACCCTAACCCTAACCCTAACCCTAACCCTAACCCTAACCCTAACCCTAACCCTAACCCTAACCCTAACCCTAACCCTAACCCTAACCCTAACCCTAACCCTAACCCTAACCCTAACCCTAACCCTAACCCTAACCCTAACCCTAACCCTAACCCTAACCCTAACCCTAACCCTAACCCTAACCCTAACCCTAACCCTAACCCTAACCCTAACCCTAACCCTAACCCTAACCCTAACCCTAACCCTAACCCTAACCCTAACCCTAACCCTAACCCTAACCCTAACCCTAACCCTAACCCTAACCCTAACCCTAACCCTAACCCTAACCCTAACCCTAACCCTAACCCTAACCCTAACCCTAACCCTAACCCTAACCCTAACCCTAACCCTAACCCTAACCCTAACCCTAACCCTAACCCTAACCCTAACCCTAACCCTAACCCTAACCCTAACCCTAACCCTAACCCTAACCCTAACCCTAACCCTAACCCTAACCCTAACCCTAACCCTAACCCTAACCCTAACCCTAACCCTAACCCTAACCCTAACCCTAACCCTAACCCTAACCCTAACCCTAACCCTAACCCTAACCCTAACCCTAACCCTAACCCTAACCCTAACCCTAACCCTAACCCTAACCCTAACCCTAACCCTAACCCTAACCCTAACCCTAACCCTAACCCTAACCCTAACCCTAACCCTAACCCTAACCCTAACCCTAACCCTAACCCTAACCCTAACCCTAACCCTAACCCTAACCCTAACCCTAACCCTAACCCTAACCCTAACCCTAACCCTAACCCTAACCCTAACCCTAACCCTAACCCTAACCCTAACCCTAACCCTAACCCTAACCCTAACCCTAACCCTAACCCTAACCCTAACCCTAACCCTAACCCTAACCCTAACCCTAACCCTAACCCTAACCCTAACCCTAACCCTAACCCTAACCCTAACCCTAACCCTAACCCTAACCCTAACCCTAACCCTAACCCTAACCCTAACCCTAACCCTAACCCTAACCCTAACCCTAACCCTAACCCTAACCCTAACCCTAACCCTAACCCTAACCCTAACCCTAACCCTAACCCTAACCCTAACCCTAACCCTAACCCTAACCCTAACCCTAACCCTAACCCTAACCCTAACCCTAACCCTAACCCTAACCCTAACCCTAACCCTAACCCTAACCCTAACCCTAACCCTAACCCTAACCCTAACCCTAACCCTAACCCTAACCCTAACCCTAACCCTAACCCTAACCCTAACCCTAACCCTAACCCTAACCCTAACCCTAACCCTAACCCTAACCCTAACCCTAACCCTAACCCTAACCCTAACCCTAACCCTAACCCTAACCCTAACCCTAACCCTAACCCTAACCCTAACCCTAACCCTAACCCTAACCCTAACCCTAACCCTAACCCTAACCCTAACCCTAACCCTAACCCTAACCCTAACCCTAACCCTAACCCTAACCCTAACCCTAACCCTAACCCTAACCCTAACCCTAACCCTAACCCTAACCCTAACCCTAACCCTAACCCTAACCCTAACCCTAACCCTAACCCTAACCCTAACCCTAACCCTAACCCTAACCCTAACCCTAACCCTAACCCTAACCCTAACCCTAACCCTAACCCTAACCCTAACCCTAACCCTAACCCTAACCCTAACCCTAACCCTAACCCTAACCCTAACCCTAACCCTAACCCTAACCCTAACCCTAACCCTAACCCTAACCCTAACCCTAACCCTAACCCTAACCCTAACCCTAACCCTAACCCTAACCCTAACCCTAACCCTAACCCTAACCCTAACCCTAACCCTAACCCTAACCCTAACCCTAACCCTAACCCTAACCCTAACCCTAACCCTAACCCTAACCCTAACCCTAACCCTAACCCTAACCCTAACCCTAACCCTAACCCTAACCCTAACCCTAACCCTAACCCTAACCCTAACCCTAACCCTAACCCTAACCCTAACCCTAACCCTAACCCTAACCCTAACCCTAACCCTAACCCTAACCCTAACCCTAACCCTAACCCTAACCCTAACCCTAACCCTAACCCTAACCCTAACCCTAACCCTAACCCTAACCCTAACCCTAACCCTAACCCTAACCCTAACCCTAACCCTAACCCTAACCCTAACCCTAACCCTAACCCTAACCCTAACCCTAACCCTAACCCTAACCCTAACCCTAACCCTAACCCTAACCCTAACCCTAACCCTAACCCTAACCCTAACCCTAACCCTAACCCTAACCCTAACCCTAACCCTAACCCTAACCCTAACCCTAACCCTAACCCTAACCCTAACCCTAACCCTAACCCTAACCCTAACCCTAACCCTAACCCTAACCCTAACCCTAACCCTAACCCTAACCCTAACCCTAACCCTAACCCTAACCCTAACCCTAACCCTAACCCTAACCCTAACCCTAACCCTAACCCTAACCCTAACCCTAACCCTAACCCTAACCCTAACCCTAACCCTAACCCTAACCCTAACCCTAACCCTAACCCTAACCCTAACCCTAACCCTAACCCTAACCCTAACCCTAACCCTAACCCTAACCCTAACCCTAACCCTAACCCTAACCCTAACCCTAACCCTAACCCTAACCCTAACCCTAACCCTAACCCTAACCCTAACCCTAACCCTAACCCTAACCCTAACCCTAACCCTAAACCCTAACCCTAACCCTAACCCTAACCCTAACCCTAACCCTAACCCTAACCCTAACCCTAACCCTAACCCTAACCCTAACCCTAACCCTAACCCTAACCCTAACCCTAACCCTAACCCTAACCCTAACCCTAACCCTAACCCTAACCCTAACCCTAACCCTAACCCTAACCCTAACCCTAACCCTAACCCTAACCCTAACCCTAACCCTAACCCTAACCCTAACCCTAACCCTAACCCTAACCCTAACCCTAACCCTAACCCTAACCCTAACCCTAACCCTAACCCTAACCCTAACCCTAACCCTAACCCTAACCCTAACCCTAACCCTAACCCTAACCCTAACCCTAACCCTAACCCTAACCCTAACCCTAACCCTAACCCTAACCCTAACCCTAACCCTAACCCTAACCCTAACCCTAACCCTAACCCTAACCCTAACCCTAACCCTAACCCTAACCCTAACCCTAACCCTAACCCTAACCCTAACCCTAACCCTAACCCTAACCCTAACCCTAACCCTAACCCTAACCCTAACCCTAACCCTAACCCTAACCCTAACCCTAACCCTAACCCTAACCCTAACCCTAACCCTAACCCTAACCCTAACCCTAACCCTAACCCTAACCCTAACCCTAACCCTAACCCTAACCCTAACCCTAACCCTAACCCTAACCCTAACCCTAACCCTAACCCTAACCCTAACCCTAACCCTAACCCTAACCCTAACCCTAACCCTAACCCTAACCCTAACCCTAACCCTAACCCTAACCCTAACCCTAACCCTAACCCTAACCCTAACCCTAACCCTAACCCTAACCCTAACCCTAACCCTAACCCTAACCCTAACCCTAACCCTAACCCTAACCCTAACCCTAACCCTAACCCTAACCCTAACCCTAACCCTAACCCTAACCCTAACCCTAACCCTAACCCTAACCCTAACCCTAACCCTAACCCTAACCCTAACCCTAACCCTAACCCTAACCCTAACCCTAACCCTAACCCTAACCCCTAACCCTAACCCTAACCCTAACCCTAACCCTAACCCTAACCCTAACCCTAACCCTAACCCTAACCCTAACCCTAACCCTAACCCTAACCCTAACCCTAACCCTAACCC